>NW_022690800.1:0-19186 GCF_011630105.1 Anneissia japonica
TTCACCTTGCGCCAATTGTGTTATATGCTATGATAATTTTTTGTTTAACATTTTAATTTTTTTTTAATGAATCGTTATATTGCATTTGTTTGTCTTTTGTGGGGGTTTCGCCCACTTTTATTTCATTTTTTTTTCACATTTTATTTTTCCTCATTTGTGACAATATACCATAGTGTCACAAAAATGAACTTAAAAAAATAGGTTACACTTTTCACATGCATGGCGCACATACTAGCGCAACGATAAAATTGGTCAGTCCATAAAGGCTGACTAGTGAATTTTTATATTTTTGATCTCATAATATTCCTTTCATATATATTAATTAACCAATATATTAATCATCCACAATGGTCTATCTTGTAGCATAAACTGACAAAAGTAATGTACGGATGATCGTAGTATCAATATTCCATCATAAGAACTAATATAACATTAGTGCACTATCATCACCTAATCATAAACTATTCTCATATAAACTGAATCTCAACATTGTAGTAACAATGCTGCTAACTTATAAATAATTACAACTCACTTATTGTATTTAAATCCTTTACTATGAACTTAAATGTTACCCATGGATTAGTACAAATTGGCTTTAACTCAGTAAATATCTTTATTTTATATGTTGAGTAAGACGCAAATGAATATAACTTGTTTTTAATTTTACAATCACATCCCAAAATGAGTTCTTTAAAAGAACTGCTATTGTTGTCTATTTTGTTAAAGAGCACATCTATTTTTTCCATAACATTTCATTTTGTTTACATTCAAAAAACGCATGTTTTTCATCATCTATATCATCGCAATTGTTACATTTGCTAACGTTTTTAATATTCCATTTACATAGTCGTTCATTTGTAGGAACAATTCTATTTAACAATTTGTAATTTAACTGCGCATATTTTTTTTTTTTTTTCATTTTTAACTTTCCGTTTCCAAACCTCTCCCCATTGTATCGTTTCATTGAAAACATTGTCCCATTTACGTATGCAACGTGGTTCAATAAATGTTATATTTACAAAATGTAAATAAATATCTTTTGTTTTTATTTTCATAATTTGATCGATTGCAGTGCATTCATTTGCATTCAAGTTTACATTAAAACTATGCTGTTGCTTAATTATATCTATCCAATCTTTTGGGATTGCCTCTATGAGCGTATGGTATTCACTAATACTTGTTTTTAACTTTTCTTTGATTTCAAGTGGGTTCACAAAACTATTTAAAATTATCACATCTTTTATTTTATTTAATCCAGATAAGGTCCAGTTAGTAAAATATATTGATTTATTCTTAAATGTAATATTTGTATTACCCCATAAATTTTGTTCAACGATTTCTTCATATGTGTTAATTGTATCTATATTATTTTGATTAAAATCAACACCGGCTTCTATGACCTTAATGTAGAAGGGTGGTATACATTGGAATATCTTACGATTTTCCATGTTTAAATTCGACATACCAAAAATTAAATTTCTGCTACTAACCCTGTTGATATAATATAATGGTATCAATTTCGATCTGCTATGTTTTCTAGAAAGAAGTTTTCTTACCCACGCAATTTTAAGAGCTTTTACTTTCAGTAAGAAATCTGGCATGCTTATTCCTTCTTTCATTTGATTACCAATTAATGTCTTTCTTTTTATTTTTTCCTTTTTTCCACTCCATACAAATTCATACAACTTATTTACTTGAGAAATAACATAGTCAGGTACTCCTATTATGCATTATAGATTAATTTAGACGACGCTAAACTTTTTAGTACAGTTACCTTGCCAAAATATGTTAGGTCTCTACCTTTCCAGGTATTAAGTAATCTTTCAAAATTCATCAATTTAGATCCCCAATTTAACTTGTCACATTCTTTGCTATTGTAACCTATATATATCCCTAATATTTTAATAGGGTTACTTAACCAATTTAGGTTACCTGGTTTATCTGTTCTATTTTTGTTTTTGCCTATCCACATTGCCTTTGTTTTTGTCTCATTCAAACTCATACCGGACACTTTACAAAATTGTTTAACAATATTCACACACTTAGTTATGCTTTTGTCACAACCAACAAACAATACAGTATCGTCAGCGAGTTGAGCAATACGAACTTCTTGAAAACCTACGTTTTCCGGGATAGGTAACGGTATTCCTTTCAAATTAATATCGTTTCTTATATTACATGCCATGACTTCAGTAGTGAGAATAAACAATAAAGCAGATAAAGAACAACCCTGTCTTATACCACTTTCCATTTTGAAACTTTTTGAAATCCATCCGTTATTCACAATTACATATTCGGTATTTTTATACACTGTATTTACCCATTTACAGAATGAATTTCCAAAATTGAATTTTCGTAGAACACTAAACATAAATTCCCTACTTACAGAATCAAATGCTTTTCTGAAGTCTAGTGCTAAAATGGCCCTATCTATTTCGTTTACATTAGTGTAATAAAGAATGTCATTAATCAAACGAATATTTTCACCTGAAAAACGACCTTTGACATAACCTTTTTGATCACTATCTACTAAGACGTCAATAACATTGTGAAGCCTTGAGCATAAAATTTGTGGTAATATTTTGTAGTCTGTGTTGAGTAATGTAATAGGCCGCCAATTTTCTAAAAGTCGCTTGTCACCTTTTTTATACATTAAGTTGATTACACCTCGTTTTTGTGTGTTGCTCATTTGGATTTTAGAATAACAATCATTAATAGCATTACAAACAGTAGATTTAATTTCCTCCCAAAAATGCTTATAAAATTCCACTGTTAACCCATCACACCCTGGGGCTTTGTTAGGTTTCATTCTTTGTATTGCTTCATCACACTCCTCTAAGGTAATAGCGCCTTCGCAAACACTTTTTTCTTCTTCAGTGAGGCAATGCACATTTGTTTTATTTAGATACTTTTCAATCTCAGTGTGGGGAATCGCCTTATTTGCATATAGCTGCTCGTAAAATTTACCCTCTTCGTGTAGGATTTCTTTTGGATTTGCTGTTTCTTTTCCATTAGCTTTTTTTTAAGCATTTAATATTTTTTTTTTATTTCCGTCTATTTTTTCTAAACTCAGGAAGTATTTGGTGCTGCGCTCACCTTCTTCAATCCATTTTATCCTCGAGCGTACATATGCACCTCTTATTTCCTTATCATATATTAATTCCAATTTTCTTGTTTTTTCCTCAATTTTTGCCTCAATTTTTTCATTAGAATCACTAATAATTAGGGCATCATTTAGGTTTTGTATTTGTTTTTGTAGTTTTTTTCTTTTTGAAGGTTTTTTTCTTTATTTATTTTTTTACCATATTTAATTGATATGTCTTTAAATCTAACTTTGAGTAACTCCCACAATAAATCAGGATTAAGGTTATGTTCATTTTCTTTTGTTTGCATAATAATTCTTTTGATTGCATTATGATATTCAACACTTTTTAACAATTCATTATTGAACTTCCAGTAACCAGGTCCTGATTTTGACTCATTTAAATTTATTTTAATTGAAATTGCCTGGTGATCAGTCATGATCGCTGGTCTTATATCACATGAACTTATGCCATCCTGATCAAAAATATTTTTTGAAACTAGCCAATAGTCTAATCTTCTATAAACATTATTACATTTTCTCCGCCATGTAAATTGTATTTTTTAAGGATTTCTACACCTCCATGCATCTTTCAAGTTCAGTTTTTTCATAAAATGTTTTAATGTATACACCGACGTATCTTTCTTGTTGGCACTATTTTTTTGATAAACTTTATAGTCTAAGATACAATTAAGATCACCACCAATGATAATGTTATTATTTAATTCAGCATTTTTTGTTATAATTTTGCTAAGCTCCCTAAAAAATATGCTTCTTATTTTACAATTGTTTGGAGCATAAATATTAACAAACATATATGGTTATCCGTTCAATTTTGTTTTTAAAATTATGAAGCTGCCATTTTTATCAATACATTTTGTGGTGTCATTTAAGATGCACTCTTTTAAAAATAAAACTGATACTCCAGCACTGTGTGATGTTCCAAAATTATGGATGCAAGTACCGTCCCATAGCTTATTAAAACTATCAATTACGTCTGGTGTAAAATGCGTCTCTTGTAATAGAACCACATGTGCTTTTTGATCATTGCACCAATTTATTATTTTAATTTATATATATATATTGGCCTATATATGTTATATAATGTTAAAATGGAATAAAGTCACCTAAAATGTCGGTGTCAATTATTGATTGGCAAAATGAGGATTAAGGCGCTCCTTCCGTTCGATAGCCTGCAGGTCACCCTTGGGCAAGGTGTAGTACCTGTTAAGCCTCCCGAACCAGGGAAACGGTGAAAACGTCGACAGCAGAGCGTTGGATGGCCAAAAGGCGGAAGAGTCTCTTACAGACCAACGGCTTGAAGGTCACTACAGCTAAGCGGATGATCCATACGTGGACAACGGTTAGGTGTTCACAAGACATGTTAGCTGTTACTGCGCGGGGGAAGGTAATGGCAACCCACCCCCAGAACTTTGCCTTATATAACTATGGAATGTCTAAAAGCAAGAAGAAAAATAACAACGTGAAGGACACCGGAAATGGGGTCTCGTTCGGTAGGGAATATCATTCATTGCAGGTGATACCCGATCGTCATCACGCTATTGCAGTAAATATAACAATATCAAACATCTTGACTTGGAATGTAAGAACGATGTATCAAAGTGGAAAAATGGACAATATCTTGAAAGAATTGAGACGGTTAAGCATCAACATCCTGGGTGTGTGCGAAGTGAGATGGCCTGGAGCAGGCAAAGTTATATCAGAAGGGGCCACATAAGCATGAGCATGGAGTGGGTATATTTCTCGATCAAGAAAGTGCTAAAGGTATCGCCGGCGTCTGGTGTATCTCTAACAGAATCATGCTAGTACGACTTCGGTGCAAACCGTTTGATACAGTTGTGATACAATGCTATGCCCCCACAACTGACTGCAACGATGATGAAATAGATAAATTCTATGATCAATTAGAGGAGGCAATGAAACAATGCAGATCTCATGATATAACAATAGTCATGGGAGATTTCAATGCGAAAATTGGACAAAATGAAGAAGGCAAAATTGTTGGAAAGTATGGACTAGGTCAGAGAAACGCACGAGGCGAGAGGTTAGTGGAGTGGTGCAAAGAAAGCCGAATGATTGTAACAAACACACATTTCAAACACCATCCAAGAAATTTGTATACATGGAAGAGTCCAGGAGATGGCTGCCGGAACCAGATTGACTTTATAATGATAAATGAACGCTTTAGAAACGCTGCGAAAAGAGTAAGGACGTATCCAGGTGCTGATTGCAACACTGACCATATACTGCTCAGTGGAAAATTCAAAAAAGAAAGTTCATCGAAGAAAGCAGAAAAATGTTACTAATCAGTTTCAATTAAAACTTTTGAAAAGTGAAAATGATATCAAGAAAAATTTTTGCCAAAATGTTAAAGATCAATATCAAAGAAAGTCACCATCTTAAGATACACATGCATGGAAGTTTAAAGAATGCATTGATGAAGGCAGCAGAGCAGTGTATACCGCAAAAGGAGAAGACCTCGGAAAGTAAATGGATGACTAGTGAGATACTGGAAAAGATGGACAAAGTGAATAAAGAAATTAGAAAGATGTGTAAAACTGCAAAGGAAGAGTATCTGGAGGCGTCTTGTGCAGAAATTGAAGATCTTGAAAAGAAGGATGTACAAATAATGCATGATAAAGTTAGACAAATTACATACAAAAGAAAGAAAATCTGACTAGCTGTATTAAAGATGAAGATGGCTTAGTTCTGATGGATGAGGTAGCAGTAAAGAAGAGGTGGACTAATTACGTAAAGGGTCTCTATGATGATGATGGAAGGAAAGAAAGACCAGTAATAAGAAAGCCGATGGAGGGAACAGCAATAACATCAACAGTTAATGCGTTAGATGATTTTTGAATAGAAAAGATCACAGAAATAGCAAACATTGTATACAATGCAGAAAACACAGAAAATGTTCCTGAAGAAATGTTGGAATCAATTTTCATAGCTTTACCTAAAGAGTCTGGGACAACAGTTTGTGAACGTCACAGAACTATAAGTTTGATGAGCCATGTTACAAAGATTATTTTAAGAGGGGTATTAAATCGTATAATAGAACCTATCAGGGAAAATATCTCGGATGAACAGTTTGGTTATAGACCAGGAAAATGGACAAGAAATGCAATTTTATGCTTAAGGACAATAATGGAAAAGTGCATAGAAAAACAAACAGACTTATATATCTGCTTTATAGACTATGTGAAGGCATTTGACTGTGTAAAGCATGAAGAGCTGATTAAGATATTGGAAGAACTGGAAATTGATGGGAAAGATCTAAGGCTGATTAGAATGTATAGGGTTACAACTAGGTGGGATAAATTACAACAATCTGAGGTATGCAGACGATACAACTTTAATGGCGGACTCGGAAGAGAAACTTCAAGAACTTGTTAACATTGTGTCGGGAGAAAGTGAAAAATTGGGATTAGCGTTAAACTGCCAGAAGACCTTCTCTATGGTTTGTACAAAGAAAACGCAGGTTCCACTTTGTCGCTTGAAAGTGAAGGGAAACAGCATAAAACAGAAGGACTGTTTTAAATACTTGGGAAGTTGGATTTCGTCTGATGGACGATCGAATAAGGATATCCAGTATAGGATTGGTGTAGCAAAGCAAACATTTAAGAATATGAAGAACCTTTTTTGTGCGGGGAGAATTTGATTGAAAGTGAAGAAAAGATTGCTGAAATGCTATATCTGGTCAGTGCTTACGTATGGATGTGAATCCTGGACAATAAACAAGGCAATGGAAAAGAAATTAAAAGCTGTGGAAATGTGGTTCTACGGAAGAATGTTGAAGATCTCGTGGGAAAAGAAAATAACAAATGGAGAAGTGTTGCAAAATGCGAAAACAGAAAGGCAGTTGATGAACACCATAAGAGAAAGACAATGGAGATTTGTTGGACATATTCTAAGAGAAGAAGGTGGAAGTGAAAGACATATCATCGAGCAGTTACTACTATTACATAGGTATCAAAACATTAACCAGAAACGGATTTCAATGATTTTTACGCAATAACTACTAATAAACAGCACTCTTCAAACAGAGCATTGACATAGTGGTCCAGTAGAAGGCAATTAAAATTATCAAATTTAAACAATGTGAGTAATACCACGTTATACCACTGATACAGTAACGAACTACTATTACTTAGGCCCTCATCAAAACATTACCCAGAAACGGATTTCAATGATTTTTACGCAATAATAATGACTAAAGACCAGTGGGCCTATCTAGAGAGTGCGCGGGGGTGGTGCCTCCAAAAATTACTCGCGCTCCCAAAAAACTGGTCAGGTTGTTAAAAAGCACCTAGAATCACCTTATTTTGCAAGTTAATTCACCCTTAACTGACCATCGAACCCCCACTTCACTTTTACGTCCCCCCCCCCCACCATCAGCACTAATAGATATGCTACTGCTCACGACATTTTGAATATCATTTAACACTGTATTAAAGTTAGCTGCACATTTCCTCTAGTTTAAAATATTTTTAGACTAATACAAGTGTATATATAAATGTATCTTTAAATGTAAACATTCTTACTATGACTGACTATAATAGTAAGAATGTTTACATCTAAACAACTACACTTTTTTTTTTATAAGAACCAGTAAAATTTTGCCCAGGCTCAGGCTCAGGTTTCAGGCTCAAAATGTTCTTATTTTGTTCTTATTTTACACACTTTTTTCAAACTTCAAAGTACAGTATATACTGTTCTGTAACGGAATGTAGGTATAAGTCGCCCTGGAAAAAAATACCCCTGAAAAAAAGGCCTGGAAAAAATGGCCCGAGAAAAAAGGCTCCGCTAAAAATGGTTCCAACTGACAGGAGGTAAACTTACTGTATTGTACTATAGAAAGTATTATATAATCACACCTACTGAACTTAAGGTACAAATAGGCCTGTAAGTTTTGGGGGTTTTTTTTAAATAAAAATGTCGTTAGACATTTTACCTGAGCCTCAATTTGTTTTTATTTTGTTCTTAATTTTTAAGCAATTTCAGCCTCATTGTTCTTATAAAATGTGTTCTTATAAAAAAAAAAGTGTATTACGCCGTGAAACCTGATGCCGACACAATTACGAAAAAGAAGCAGAAGTGGAACTTACTACATGTAGCCGGAAATCCTGTCCAACTCCCATCCGAACAGACTCTTTCTCCTCCATTAATGAGTTGATATTTACCGATATCATAGCACCGCGTTATCAGTATTGTCCCAGAAGGGAACTTGGTGTTGGAAGGAGTGAACTTGTCCAAGTCATATCGGTAGTTGACATTTACTATAGTGTATTCGTTGATCGTTGGCATTCCACAGTCTTCTTCGACTACTATACTTGTTGATGGACTTGTATCTGCTTGTTTTACTGACAAAATATCCAAAGGTTTAATTTTCATCAGGGTGTCGCCAGTGAGGGGGAGAGGGATAAGACCTGTCTCTTATACACATCTAGATGTGTATAAGAGACAGACATAAAGCATGCAGATTTGTTTAGCTGTTGAATGAGAAATACACGTTATATACAGTTATTATTTACCACAAGCAAAGCTAGCAACAGGGCCTTTGTACACTATTTCTGCATTTCTGCATTCTCCTGATAAAAAGGAATCTCCATTGTCAAGGATGTAGCCGCTCTCACATGAAATGACGATCGTATCCTGGTTGTCAATGGAACTAGCTAGACTTCTTTTACTGTTGATATAGACGATGATATTCTCCAACTGAGGTACCTGGCATGCCAAATCTGTCAGATTAAAGATACTATTTAAAAATATAATATAGAAATATTGAGATTACATTAACAATCAGCAACTTCCTAATTTGATTAGGCTGATGTATACAGTGTCCCAAAAAAGTTTAAATTGTGAGTTTTTGAAAAATGTGTTTAGTTTCTTTATTCATTTAAGCAGAATGTCAACAACGCAAGATATAAATTGCTTATTTACCTGGTAAGGCCTACCTAAAATATGTTAAATATTTAAAAGTATTAGGAATGATACATTACAAGTCTTCTGTTGTGTAGAGCCGTGGTGCTTAACCCACCGAGAGATTTGGAATGCGAGACATCAAAGATTAATATAAAAAATCATCAAAATATTGTGTGAATTGTCTGATTTCTTACACATAATTCCTGATGAAAAGGATTTATATATAATATAATGAAACTATATTATAGTTTCATTAATATTTTAACTATTACAAATTATTGTAAGCTAAAGTGACAATTGCTTTTTAGTACTTACCTTCAGTGGGGACCTCACAGGCGACTACACCGAATCTTAAGCTGATCTGTATATACCAATATTGTGGATATATCCTTACATATCTAGCTCGCACTGCCTCTGGAAAGACTTGTTGCGATGTTGTTCTTCTATCTACATTCCCAACAAAGACCTTATACAAAATTACAAAGATCAAGTAGATATTATCTTACTTCGAAACATAACAATATATTTAACAGTTCGTCCGCTTCCTATAAAGACTTTGTTTGATCTTTATTTTTTGTGATACGTTGAACGTATAGTGTAACACGTACGACTAAGACTATTATATATATATATATATATATATACATATAACATATGACGCTATATGTATATGTATATATATACGTATATATGTATATATTTGTATATATATAGGCATATATATAGGCCTTTATATATATATAGCCAAAGCCATTATACAATCGAAAGAAAAACTCAACAAACACTTAGCTGTTTAGTGTTGAACATGTTTTCGGCTCGCTCTGCGATGTAGAAGAGGAGGATCACATAAGTAAGTACGACAAACGTTTTTCTGGATACAAGGAGCAAAATACTCACCGCTTCTTCTTCGTTTTCATTGTTGACAATCGATTCCGGGGATTCGTCTTCCTCCCTGTATGCCACTTTATAAAGAGTAACCCAGGAATTCTTCCTGTAATTACCTTGTGTCATCACACCATACACATCCATTGAATGACCAAGATTTACTTCCAGCCACTGTCCAATCTCTTGTTTTCTAGGTATCCATGCTCCATCCTTCGCATACAAGCGACCGTTTGTCGGGCTGTTATCAGAGCTAAATGATGATGCCTTAAACGGCTGGGATCCCCTACGGACAACCTCAGATCTACATTCAGCTACTCGATTATAAAATAAATATTATTACCTTTTATATCGGATAAAAATATTTTTTATGTATATTTAATGCCGATTGATATTAACATTAATTATACCACAACATTGTCCTCATAAATAGGGAACAGTTTGAAAGTAGTGTTTGATATTGGTTGCCAAAAACTCGGATGTTTTAAGGAGCTCTATTAATTTACAATGTTTAATACATCCAAACGTCTATTTCAGAATAATGTTTATTTTTGTTTTATTCCTCGTGTAGTAATAGTTTATTTATCAATTTATAATGTAATTAGTTGTTTATTGTATAGATCAATTAAACTTACAGTCTGTATTAAAAATGCATTTCGGTACCTCTGATATATCCGGAGACCATTTGTAGTTAAGTTTGTTTCCAGGATTAGTGTCTCTAACACACGTACGTTCAAAACCTGGTAGTGTCTGTATGTATGGTAATCCAAAGCACCCGAGACGAACCTTACTTCCAGGTTTCAAGCTATCTGAGTAGCTGAACCATCCACCACCTGGATTTGTGTGCAGTTTGCACAAATTGTTACTATCAAATTCGTTCTCTGCAAATTAACAATTCAAATACAACTTTATAAATTATCCTACAGCAGATTTAATATAGTATTGTTAAAGGTCTATTTCATCAGCTCGCTTTAGCCGTTCCTTTCTTGGTCACTACATATAATTATAACAAACAATAGGCCTATATATAAACATTAAAAATAATAATAATTATAACAATAATAATAATAATACTAATAATAATAATAATAATAATAATATTATTATTATTATTAGTATTATTGTTATTATTATTGCTAGTGTATTGTTAATTATTGCTAGTGTATTGTTAGAGTCCAATGGATATTATTGATATAGCCAATCATGGCGTACTTTGGGTCCCTTGTAACTAAGACAGGACATCAGGCAAACTTGTCTCATCAGTCCTCTTACAGATGTGACAAAAAGGATCAGAATCGTCTTTCATTATTTTAGCGTTGCATACGTTAGTTGGAAGGCTTTGTCCTTGTGCTGAGATCAAGATTCAGTTTCCTGTTTTAGACTGCACCCACAGAGCCACGGATGAACGTATATTCAATGTCTCTTTCTGGTTTGTGTAGTCTTTGTGAGTATACTTTCCATTAAGTGGTCTCTTTATAGGTCTCTTTGAGAGTGTTTCGTCCAGACACTCGTACTTTCAGCTTTGGTTTTTGGCAGCAACTGGTTTTAACTGGTTTTCGTCTTGGGTGAGAATCGTATCCAGGATTACTTTTTTGAAGGTGGGGCGTGCAAAGTTGGACCAATTAGGAAGGCGAATGCAGAGCCACTCGCTTTTTCATACACTGTACGGTACTATAGCAAATTTAATGCTCATATCTGGGACGGATGCAGGATTTGGCGGTGGTGTTTGCGTATACAAAATGAGGAAAAGTACATGTAGATTGCCGGAAATTACGCTTTTTTTTTTTCAGTAAAATTCATCATCACCACATCACCGATATATAGTCAAAATAAAGCGCAAATTCTCATGAATTTATCAGCGATTTTCGGTAACCACAGAGATCTAATTAGTATGTGTGTAGAAAATAAAACCTAAAAATATTGTGTTTGATGTATTTACTTTACCTACTTCAAAGCTGTGAGTCACTACCACCTCAGCCCCAAAAATGGCTGGGGCGGATTTGAGAAAATTTGAGGAAATTGTACCTTTAGATGGCCGGAAAGGACACTTTTAAATAGTAAAATTCATTCTTAATCTATTATCAGCTTTTTTGGAAACCACAGAGATCTAATTAGTATGTGTGGTGTACGGTACTATAGAAAATAAAACTTAAAAACATTGTCTTTAATGTATTTACTTCTGTAATGTAAGTAATAAATTAGGTTTAATATTTTCTAGTACTAACATTATTGACAGCTCCCGAAACTGGTCTATCCTATTGTTTAAAGAAGCGTTCGCTATACGTAGGTATGCTGTCTCTTATACACATCTCTTAACAATGGGCTCAGAGCTTCAAAAGAGCTTTCTTTGTTTTTGTAGGTATCTTTGATCATTAGAGTAAGAATGCTTTGATCTTTTGTTTAAATCACTGCTATGTCACCTACTAGAGGTAAAGTTTTGATTGGTTAAACACTTTTGGTACTAGTGCATATAAGCTTGCTAATATGGATAATTTTTTTCATTTCTGATGATGACATAATTAATGTCGAAATATTGAATCCCAACACGATGGCGTGTATTTCAATACTTGGAGTATGTATTATACTTTCGTATTTACTTCACCTACTTCAAAACTGTCCACACGCATCTCAGACGAAAAGTGGTAAAATTTGGGAAAATTGTACCTCTAAAATGCCGGATATGACACTCTTATATAGTAAAATTCATCATCATCAATCTAATTAATTAGTATAGTGAAAAACAGGGCCCCCGTGACCATTTTCCGGGGACCAAGGTTTCTCTGCTGATTCGGCATCACTAGGGTATAAATAAAAAAAATGAGCGGGGGTGAGCCTCCTGAAAAAGGGCGGAACATGTTTTTTGGCGGCCATTTTTAAAATGGCTAGTAAAATCAAGAGAATGGCTCATAACTTTACTTCTACTCCATGAAAAAGGGTAAATCTGGTGTCTAACTATTTGTTATTAGGGTCACTGAATTCAATTAGACATGTTTCAAAAACCTAGGATGGCAGCCATTTTGAAATTCAAGATGGCTGCCATAGTAATCATTGAAAATCAAATATTCCAGTATAATTCCACTTCCTGTCGTTGAAAATGGTAAATTTGATGTCTACTCATATGTAATTAGGCTCTCTGAGTCCAATAAGAATAACTTCCGTAAGCTAGGGTGGCAGCCATTTTGAAATCCAAGATGGCCACCACATAAATTGTCAAAAATCAAATATTTTGATATATAATTGCATTTTTCCTCACTCAAAAATGTTAAATTTGGGGGTCTAATCATATTTTATTCACATTTTTGAGTCCAATGAACATAGTTTCAAAAACCAAGCATGTCAGCCATTTTGAAATTCAAGATGGCCGCCACAAAAATCGTCAAAAATAAAATATTTGGTATATAATTCCACTTGTCGATCAAAAGTTGTAACTTTGGTGAGAGTAACCTCTAAATCTCTGGCCATATTCAATGCTAATGGTACATTTAAAAAATGCCAGAAATCAAAACTTGTCCACTGTATGGATACAAAAACCAATTCTGCAGATACAGAATATACTGCTATCATTGATATGGGCATGGTCATCAGAAAGGCAATCCCTTATAAAGAACAAAGGCTTAATGAAGATGGTTCCTTGTTTACTCGGGAGAATTATGTCAACAAATGCAGAGATATTATATTTAAAAGACATCACAATGCATCAGCCATTATATGTGTTAATGACCCATACAGTAAAGAAGAGTCGATCAAATATAAAGAAAGAGAATGATGATCAAATGGGCAGAAAATACCTAATACACACATGAAGTTACAGGACCAGTTTTTATCAAGTAAAGAGTTTAACAAAATCCCGAAGAGCGATTACAACAAGTCAAGAATGCAAGAATTCATTAAAGAAACCCCAGCAAGAAGAAGTATAAAGTTGAAGGAATTTGAGTGTTGTACTCTTTAGAAAATTGTGTTGATTAGCAGATAATAGTGAGATACCAGAATTTAATTGTAGTCAGGCAGAAGCAGATAAATCGATGCTGACTATCTACTATCGCAGAACAAGCTGCAAAGTTACTAAACCAGTAGTAATAGACTCGGAGGATACAGATGTGTATGTTCCGGCTGCATACGTTGCACACAAGTTGCCAGGAGAACTAAAGATGTATTTAAAGTCAGAAGAAACTGTGTTTGTCAATTGTAGGGATATGTGTAGGCATTAAATGGCAGAAATCATAATTCAACTTCATGTTTTGACCGGCTGTGACAGTAATTCTACATTCTTTGGACATGGAAAAGGCAAAGATTTTCAATAATGTTCGAGAAAGCAAAGAAGAAAAAATCTGTTGAAATCCTGTAGAGAATCTATTGCTGTGACAAATTCAACATTTGAAAAACTTACTTAAGTTTGACTTAAAGTTTATATACAACGACAACAAAAGCAAAAACACAACAGAGGCAAGGTTGACCAAGTGGACGTCCTACAAAAAGAGAAAGTCACTTGTAAGATTGGCACCAGACAAATATTCACTACTTCAGCAGATTAAAAGAGCCAACTATCTATCATACAATCAATTAAACTTCTCCTTAAGAATCAATCAATCACCAACAAAAAGTGGGTGGAAACTGATTAATGTAAAGTGCTATGCCGAAAGAAGTACTGAGCCAAACCTACCCAGTGATATTAAAGTTCCAGAACAAAATGATAGTGACAGTAGCGATGAGAGTGATGATGAAACAAGCGACCAATCGTCCGAGCATGATGACGACGTATGAACCTAATTGTGATTTATTCCAGACAGACAGGTTTATCAAACAAATGCTTATGTTTTATCGTATAATATAAGTGGTAGTATTTCTAAAGATTTATTATTTTTGCATTTTGTAAGGTAAAACGTGTACATAATAATGGCAGACATATTGGAAAAACGTATAGTTGTCATCCTTTTAAAACTACGTTAATTGGACTCAGATTGCCCATAACAAGTCATTAGACACCAAATTTACCATTTCTATTGAGAAACATACATGATTGGACACCAATTTAACATTTTTTATCAAGGAGAAGTGCAATTATATACCAAAATATTTGATTTTTGACTATTTTTGTGGCGGCCATCTTAAATTTTAGATTGGCTGCCATTCTAGCTTATTGAAACTATGCTTATGGACTTGCAGAGCCCAATAACATATAAGAATACATCAAATTTACCATTTTTCAAGGACAAGAAGTGGAATTGTACTAAAATATTTGAATTTCAACGATTATTACGGCAGCCATCTTGAATTTCAAAATGGCTGACATTCTAGCTTTCTGAAACTATGCTCATTGGACTATTGAGCTCAATAACATATGATTAAACACCAAATTTAACATTTTTTATAGAGGAGAAGTGCAATTATATACTAAAATATTTGATTTTCGACGATTTTTGTGGCGGCCATCTTGAATTTTAAAATGGCTGCCATAGCTTATTGAAACTGCTTATTGGGCTTGCAGAGCCCAATAACATATGAGAATACATCAAATTTACCATTTTTCAACGATAAGAAGTAGAAATATACTGGAATATTTGATATTCAACGATTATTACGGCAGCCATCTTGAATTTCAAAATGGCTGACATGCTTGGTTTTTGAAACTATGTTCATTGGACTCAAAGAAGTGAATAACATATGATTAGACCCCCAAATTTAACATTTTTGAGCGAGGAGAAATGCAATTACGTACCAAAATATTTGATTTTTGACAATTTATGTGGTGGCCATCTTGGATTTCAAAATGGCTGCCATCCTAGCTTATGGAAGTTATTCTTATTGGACTCAGAGAGCCTAATTGCATATAAGTAGACATCATATTTACCATTTTTCAACGACAGGAAGTGGAATTATACTGGAATATTTGATTTCCAATGATTACTATGGCAGCCATCTTGAATTTTAAAATGGCTGCCATCCTAGGTTTTTGAAACATGTCTAATTGAATTCAGTGATCCTAATAACATATAGTTAGACACCATATTTACATTTTTTCATGGAGTAGAAATAAAGTTATGAGCCATTCTCTTGATTTTGGCGGCCATTTTAAAAAATGGCCGCCAAAAACATGTTCCGCTCTTTTTCAGGAGGCTCACCCCCGCTCATTTTTTTATTTATACCCTATTAATGCCAAATCAGCAGAGAAACCTTGGTCCCCGAAAAATGGTCACGGGGGCCCATTTTTTCACTATACTAAATAGCTGTGATGTACCGGTACCATAGAAAATAAAACGTTATTGTCTTTGATGTCACCTACTTCATGTGCCGAAAACCAATCTTTTCTTTGTACGCTTTTTCTCATACTGCTCAAATTATAATAAAGGCACGCGCACTCGAGTCGCGTTTCATAGGTAATTCAGATGTTTGTGGGTAGAGATACCGGTATCTTGCTATAAAATAAGATATACTCTGACAGTAGAGCGCGCGTCGTTAAAACCTAGGTCATTATGCAGTTTATTTAAACAATTTTCAGGCATGATATTTTATGATATGATTCCACGGGTGCGTGAGAGTCCACATTACCTCAGCCCTAACATGGTTGGCGCTGAGGTGCGAACGTTTTGAGAATATGGACCTCTGGGGGCTTGGAAATTGCACTCTCATACCTTTAAAATCTTACAAATAATTCATATCAATACAACAATTATTTTTCTTAATACAATTTAGGGGGTGCCATTGGCGGATCTGGGTGGTCAGGGTAAAAAATTCTCTGTGTACCGGTACACACATAGGCCTATTTACTGTATAATAAGAATGAGAAAAAATTACCTGACCGTTTACAAAAAAGGAAAACCTTAAATTTTGATTAAAAGACACTTCAGAAGTCGGGAAAACTCATTTCTCGCCATCTAAGAACCACAATTTTCCCGGGGAGGACCCCCCAACCCTGTTTTTTTTTGGGGGGGGTTCATCGATTTATTGAAAAAAGAATATGTATGCAGCGAATCAATTTTTGTCATGTACTGTACATACACACATAGTAGGGCTACTAGTACTGTATTTACAGTAATAAGAATGAGTTTACAATACCGTTTTCAAGCGGAGGAAAACCTTAAATTTAAAGAACTTAAAAGTCATTACGTCACCTCAGAAGTCGGAAAAGCTCATTTCCTGCCATTTAGTGATCAATTTTTTTCCCGGGGAGGGCCCCCGGACCACCTTCTTCTTTGGGGTTATCCATTCATGGAAAAAAGAATACGTAAGCAATTCAATTTTTTTTTAAATGTACGTATACACACATAAATAGGCCTATTTACTGTAATAAGACTGAAAAAGTTTACCTGACCGTTTTCAAGAGGGGGAAAATTTTGAATTCTGAAGAGCTTTAAAGTCATTAAAAGACACCTCAGAAGTCGGAAAAGCTCATTTCCTGCCATCTAGTGATCAAAATTTTCTCGGGGAGGACCCCCCGGACCAACTTCCTCTTTTGGGTTATTTATTCATGGAAAAAAGAATACGTAAGCAACTCAATCTTTTTTTTATGTACGTATATATACACACATAAATAGGCCTATTTACTGTAATAAGAATGAGAAGTTTACCTGACCGTTTTCAAGAGGGTGAATTTTGAAGAACTTAAGGAGGGGTTGAGTCAGAATTGTTAATATTTTGTCAGCACTATTTTACAACTTTGTCAAATTCTGACATATATGAGTTACGTATCATATTGTAGCCCATGGTGAATACTTATCAAAAATAAATATTGTTTCGCACCAGTTGCCATGGCAACCGGACAAGGTCTCTGATTGTCTAAACATGGGAACGACTGTTACTCAAAAACGAAATGGCCAATCGACACCAAACTCGGACACAAGGTATATTTGGACAATACGCACAGAACCATGAAGAGATATTTTTCAAAATATGTTGCGTTTTTTAATTACGGCATAACAAAGGTGTGGTGGAGTTGTAGTGGTAGTAGTTGAAGTAAAGGCGGTGGGCGGAGATATGCTCTCTACTGAGTGCTCTTATTTTTATTTTTATTTTTTTATTATTTTTTTTATTTTTATTTTTATTTTTATTATTATTATTATTGTTATTATTATTATTATTATAAAATTATTATTATAATATTATTATTATTATTTTATTATTATAATATTATTATTATTATTATTATGAGATTACCTCCAGTTCATGATATTCTACTGGGTTTTTTCAGCTATGTCTCGGCTAATTCCCACAGCTTAGAGACACAGCACTTTACTCAATATATGAGCTGTTCCAATGATGTTGGGTAAATCTAACTTCTCATGCCAGATCATTGCTTTCTTCGATATGCTTATTATTATTATTCTTATTATTATTACTATTATTTTTTTTAAATTTGGACAATACGCACAAAACCATGAAAAGATATTTTTCAAAATATGTTGCGTTTTTTAATTACGGCATAACAAAAGTGTGGTGGAGTGGTAGTGGTAGTAGTTGAAGTAAAGGCGGTGGGCGGAGATATGCTCTCTACTGAGTGCTCTTATTTTTATTATTATTATTATTATTATTATTATTATTATTATTATTATTATTATTATTATTAGTTATTGTTATTATTGTTAGTTATTGTTATTATTAATAATAATAATAATAATTATTATTATTATATTATTTATTATATTAATGATAAAAATAATTATAATAATTATTATTATTATCATTATTATTATTATCATTATTATTATTATTACTATTATTATTATTAATATTAATAATAATAATATTATTATTATTATTATTATTATTATTATTATTATTATTATTATTATTATTATTATTATTATTATGAGATTACCTCCAGTTCATGATATTCTACTGGGTTTTTTCAGCTATGTCTCGGCTAATTCCCACAGCTTAGAGACACAGCACCTTACTCAATATGTGAGCTGTTCCAATGACGTTGGGTAAATCTAACTTCTCATGCCAGATCATTGCTTTCTTCGATATGCTTATTATTATTATTATTATTATTATTATTATTATTACTATTATTTTTTTTTAATTTGGACAATACGCACAAAACCATGAAGAGATATTTTTCAAAATATGTTGCGTTTTTTAATTACGGCATAACAAAAGTGTGGTGGAGTGGTAGTGGTAGTAGATGAAGTAAAGAGCGGTGGGCGGAGATATGCTCTCTACTGAGTGCTCTTATTATTATTATTATTATTATTATTATTATTATTATTATTATTATTATTATTATTATTATTATTATTATTATTATTATTATTATTATTATTATTTGTTAGCATCATT
>NW_022690800.1:20080-22683 GCF_011630105.1 Anneissia japonica
GTATATATATATGGCGTTCACTACTCACATCATTACGGTGGACAGGGACACCAAATGGACAACTGAGGGTGAAGTGGAGACAGAGGACACGAATGGAGGAACTCTGGACAAAGGCACCAACGTGGAAAGAGCATTGAATTTCTTGGACGCTTGGACAGTAGTTTACAACGATGGCTCGATTAAAACCAAAGTGTTCAGAAAAGATACCCACACTGACCAGTATTTGAATTTTGACAGCAACCATCCACTGGAACACAAATGGGGTGTGGTACGGACATTACTTAATAGAGCCAATAGCATTGTAAGTGATGACCAGGACAAAACATCAGAGGTCAAACACATCAAGAAAGCCTGAGAAGGAATGATTACCCAGATTGTTTTCTAAACAAAGATGTTTCAGAAACACATTCAAAAGGACAAAGTACAGCTACTTCCTATGAGGGTTGTGTCAACAGAAGAGATCAACTAAGGAAACACCCGGTGGAGATACCATATATCAAGGGTGTGTCGGAACAGATTCGTCGAGTAATGCAAAGTTACGATGTACCAGGGTTCTTCAAACCGACTAACACACTTAGACAACATCTTGTACGCCCGAAAGACCGGATAAGTAAAGAGAAAGTTGTTGGTCCGGTTTACCAGATCAAGTGCCAAGATCGTAAAGCCTCCTATATTGGAGAAACAGAACGTGCGTTTAAAACAATATTTCTAAAACATTGAAGAAAAAGTCTCAAAACATGTTAACACTGAGTTTCCGTGTCACAGCGTCAAATTTGATAAGGCTAAAATTTTAACTGTGGAACCAAGATAGTTTGAGAAAGGGGTCAAGGAAGCAATCTACATCAGGGCCAACAGACCAACGTTGAATAGAGATGGTGGAAGATATAATCTTCCAAACATATGGAACAACACTTTAAAGGCAGGAATGAAGGAGGGGGGCCAGGACCAGGCCCACCCAGCCTCACCGCTGACGTCACAATCCCTATGACGCAATTTCCATCGTGTGTCATTGTGAAGAAGACTACAGTGATGCGTTTTAAGCTTTCGACTATCTTTTGTTTTCTGCTTTATCCAGAGATATAGAGTTTTAATTGATATTTATTATATATATTTATTTATTATATATATTATAATAATAATAAGGAACTTGTAATTTCCCTCTACAGGCTGTTTAATGCACTAGGCAATCTTCAGGAGTGAAGGGAATTTCAAATTTGACGTGTATATGTAGAGTTGGGCCGGTGTAGATGCAAATTATGTATTATGTGTTTTTGAGTAGGAATTTGGCACGGTGTCTGCATTTTGAAAGGAGTTCGTGCCTTTTGTTCGAAGTAGATTGCTTGTCTGCATAAATTATATGAAACTTTTCTGCGTTGCATAGATTGCATCGCTTTGTTTTGGGTGAGTAGGATGAGGCTCTATTAATAATGGACCATTTGATATTGTATTGTGTTTTGCTGTCTTTTAGTTTCCATATGAACTTTGAAAGTTCTGTGTTTTGGTGCATTGAATGTGTGCTTATGATTTGTATATCGGGTTTTAAATGCAGTATCTGTGAGCCCGATGTAATGCTTCGATTCTTCGTTTGTTGTGATTGTAGCTTTATAAATAATTGAAGAGGTGAGGCAGTTTCCCGAGAGTGGGCAATCTTCTTTAATCCGACAGTTGCATAGTTTGGTCGGTACTTGTTGTTTGGTGTGGAGAAGGTGGTCGTTGTGGGCTTTGATGGTGCTGCCCATGTTTCTTGTGCAACTGTAGCTAACTTTTACGTTGTTCTTGTTAAACAATTTGTGCAAGGTGCTGTCTTTGTGGAAGTGCTTTTTGACCAAGTTAAGGAAAGTTCTGCCGATGTTTGTTTTGATCTTTTTGCTGAAAGGTGGGTTGTACCATATGATGTTCCTTTTTCTTCTGGCTTTTGAGTTGTTTGTAGGTGGTTTTTCGTATTTCATCTTGTGTTGAAATCCGCTGTCCCTTAGTGCTATTTGGTAGTCGGGGGCGGCCTTTTGAAAAGTTGCTTCTGAATCGGAGTTGCTTGATATTCTTTTATTGATTGAAGAGGGGATTTGCTTTAAGATGGATGAAGGGTGGTTTGATCGTTAATCCACGTATAGTAATTTGTTGTCTGGTTTGGTGAACGGAGCATAGGATCCGTTAGTCGGGTTGAATGTGACATCAAGGAAGTTTGAGATCTTTATGTTTGCTTGTATAGTAATGCGGAGGTCAAAGGAATGAAAGATGGATGTGATTTCTTTCTTCATCTTGTCACATAGTCTTGGCACGAACTCCTTTCAAAATGCAGACACCGTGCCAAATTCCTACTCAAACACACATAATACCTAATTTGCATCTACACCGGCCCAACTCTACATATACACGTCAAATTTGAAATTCCCTTCACTCATGAAGATTGCCTATTGCATGAAACAGTCTGTAGAGTGAAATTACAAGTTCTTATTATTAGTATTATTATTATTATACCGCTCTGCATAGCATCGAGCACTATACGTTGCCTGAACTGATAACTTTATATTCATATATATATATATATATATATATATATATATATATGTATATATATATGTATATGTATATATATATGTATA
>NW_022690800.1:22928-35820 GCF_011630105.1 Anneissia japonica
TATATATGTGTATATATATATATATATATATATGTATATATATATATATATGTATATAAATTACAATATGATTAGAGCCATAAAAATATTAGTTTCAGTAATGTTGGTAATAATGATGGTGACAAGTTATTATTATTATTATTATTATTATTATACCGCTCTGCATAGCATCGAGCACTATACGTTGCCTGAACTGACAACTTTATATTCATTTATATATATATACAGTATATATATATGTATATATAAATTACAATATGACTAGTAATAAATATAGTAATGCCATAAATATATTAGTTTCAGTAATGTTGATAATAATGATGGTGATAATGATAATCATAATACCTGAAAGAATAATTAAATCAACTTATCATTATGACAATTATAATAATTTTATTTCATTTGCTAGGTACTTACGCTTTTCACATGATGGTATATTTTCTGACCATTGTCCACTATTTGTACACACACTTTTAGATTTTCCGCTGATTGTATATGGGTAGGCACATTGCACAGCTCTTGTTACTCCTTGGCGGACATGTCCATCCTCAGGAATGTAATTATTGTCTGTTTCATCCTTATATGATACCGTGGCATGTGTGACTTCCTCACTAGGACAGGTTGCTAAATGTTAAAATTTTAACAAATTAGTAAGATTACATATTAATAATGTTAGAATGATGTATAATGTCTACAGATCCTTCTTACAAGTAATACTACTACCGATACTACTAATACCAAAATACCACTCTACCACCGTTAATAATAATAATAACGATAACAATAGCAATAGAGATAGTGGCATAGACAGTGACAATGAATGAAAGATAGTGAAGATGATGATGGCGACAACAATAATAAAATGGTAATAACTGTCCAGGCCTAACAATAATTTGTATTATTAATTTTTAAAAATATACAGTAGGGCTCATTGATATTGATTTTTTCCTAATAAAATCAAACGAATCCTCTCTCTTGCCTACCGGATTTTTCACAGGTAACTTGTGGCTGAAATTGACCTAACCGGCATGTTGCCTTTGGCTTACTAGCGTAGTAGAGATTGCCTGGATCACATAGGAACACTGCTATGGTGCCTGCTTCATATACATGTAAACCGTTTACTGTAGTAGTGGCTGGGTTGTCGTAAGCTACTTGTAAACGGTCCGATGAAATCCCAGGACATGGTGCTTATATGTAAACAAATATTTAACAAAAAATCATTTGGCTTTGATAGTATTTTTTGAAGTCATATTGTGACTTTAAGTATTAATTTGAAATATATTCATTGAAATGCCAAAAGTGGTATAAATATTATTGTTGTACAGGAAGAATTGCAAATAGATATGGCAAACAAAACTGTTTCCAAATTGACGTGCGATTTTCCAAAACATTCAAGGTAATGAATCATAAGAAAAATTACAAAGGGATATTGGACCTATTGCAAAATACAAAGGTTAAGAAATTGTAAATTTTACATATAATCCATATATGTAAATTGTATGATTTTTAATGTAATATAATATATCTATATTATTGTATTATATTGATTTCATTTTCATGTATTGTTATTCATACTTTCCCTTTGTATTTTGCATACCGTATAACATAAAAACAAAAAAGGGCAAAAACAATTGAACATTTAACATCTTCAGAAAGCGAATACACTCACATTCTCGGCATACAGGAGGATCATGAGTAAAGCGCTCATTCCGACATGTCAGTTGTAAGACATCTTCAGAGTAGTAACCGTCATTACATGTGTAAGTCACCGATTGACCATGTTTCAAGATAACATTACTTGCATCATTGTTGCTGTGGTGGACAGTTGGGATGGTACAGGGGCCGAAGGCCTGGAGCCAGGCGGTGGGACCAGGGACAGCAAAGGGCCCTAGAGGCTAGTGGGGGTGTGGTGGGCGAAACCCCCAGCTGCTCCGGTGTTTGTAGCGTTTTGATGATGTATTTAATGTCTTTTTTGGGGCAAAATTGGGTTCTTAATTTTGTATCGTGATTTGACAAGTTTTATATATTGTAATTAAGATAATACTTTGTTCGTCTGTAAATTTCTTGTCACACATTCTTTCATTTTTATCATTATTATATAAAACAACATATTAAATAAAGTTTGAAACGTTCAATCAAAAGAAGAACAAAAAAAAAAGTTTGTTCTCTTTTTCGAATTATTACTGTTGGTATTATTGAAAAGATTACACAGAATTTAACGTAAAAATAATAATGTCGGCATCATTTGATGTATTTTAAAAATCATGATAACATTTAAAACCCATTAATTCACATCAGGCTGTTGCTTCGACTATACATTCCCCCAGTACTGTATGCTATGTTCTTTACTGTACGGAAGCATGCTGTTGAAAAAAATATTTTTGTTTTTCCTCGGACAGATCTTGAGGCAAACGTTGATGAAATTTAATAACTCCTACAATCTACCCCGGCCCTTTTTCCAAATTTTCCTTAAGTTTTTTAATATTCAATAATCGGTTTTATATCATCATTAACCAAGTTTTTCGTCAAAGTTTAAAATTAATAATAAGATAACGTTTCTAGTGTTTATTGCTCATTTTGCTCCTGTGAGATACCAGAGTCCGTTTTAATGTTGCAATCCACTGGCACAAAAAGTTTTATGCAGTTCCCTCCAATAGTGCGAATCATGAATTTTTGCTCTTAGCCATAAGCATGCGCAGTAAAGAATTTCGTAGTTAATTATTGAACGTGTAATAAAAAATAATCGCATTTTGGTCGAATTCGCCTAGTGGAAAGAAACAACGGTCGTACGAGTACGAGGACACATTAGCGCCGGCACGTAAACAATGAGTTCGAATTACTGTACTGTTTATTCACATTTGGGATAAAAAATGAGTTTTTTTTTTTTCTTTACGACTAGACATATCATAGGTTTATATGTGTACTTTCGTTGGCCTTATCGAATTCTACTTTTCCATTGTAGGCTTAGGCCTACACCAGCGGAACATTTTTCCCCTTTTGGGGGCGTACCCCCAGCCTACGCCCTTGAATTGTCAAATTTTCCCTTATTATACACATCAATTAGGTATAAACCAAATTACAAGCTCATTCTTCCAAAGATGTGTGTGACTCGGAGGGTCACACGCATCAACATTGACCATGGTTTTTTTACGTAAAAATGGAAAACCTGATTTGGCAAGTGCTCTTAAGAATAATTAAGTCACAGTTCCAAATAAATTCTATTTACCTTGTTTATGACTTTTTTTATGGCTTTTGTAATAAATTTCCATTACTTTTTTGTTATCACTCACACCTCAATTGCTTACAGTACGAAGATATAAAAGTAAAAGAAAAGCCCATAACTTGAAGCGTAATTGTGCTGAATTGCGTATGGGCGTGGTCCGTGCCTACAGCAGCCGGAAGCGCTTGGTATATTCATGTTTACATTTACTCCACAACGACAGGGGGTAAAAATGAACCATAGCATTGGGGTACCCCCTTCTCTTCTAAAAGTCACAATGTGTTATTTGAGGTGTGAGCACAAGCCTAATGTGCAGGACCTTATTTGAAAAGGATTGGGCGAGGAGCCGCTCGAACCATCCCCGAGGTGAAGGCTGTAGTTTATTATTTAGCGGGACTCGTGCCTTCCACTCGGCTAATGACTCGTCCAATGTTAGATAGAATAATAGTTTGTTAGATTTCTTAATCACCACTTAATTCAAAGGCAAATGGTGAATTTTAACTTACTTTCTGTGCATGTTGGAGCTGTTCCTTTGAATTTTCCCTCTCTGCATCTGCGAGATCTTGCTCCACTTCTACTCAGCTTGAAGCCATCATTGCAATTATATGTTGCACCTGTCTCTTATACACATCTAGATGTGTATAAGAGACAGATTGTGAGTGGAAATACTGCCGTCTAATTTACGATCAAACAGGACTAGGGAGATAGGAAGCACACAGAACATTAAGCATTTTGATTTCACAAACATGGAGGTGATTTACTTAATTTATCATTATCAGTGGCGCCAGGAAAGCGAAATAAAGAGGAACAGGGAGAAACTAGATCACCTCGGCCCCACCGTGTTTTGGGCTGAGGATAAGAAAATTTATTATTATGACGCCACTAGATGGCCAGAAATGGTTCTCTCAGACCTGAATTCTAAAAATAATTTTCCTTGGTTTTCCCCATTTTCTTAATAATTTTGAAAAATTTAGGAGGGGGTGGGGGCGAGTGGGTCGACTCGGCCCCACTTGAATCCGCCACTGATTATTATGACATCATTGCGAGATTGCGTCAACGTAACACTGGAGTTACATTGGTGCAAGCTTGTGATATCACTATTTAAATAAATCGCAATAGATAGATAGACCTGTACATGTCAAAGGCTCTGTATAATTATTGTTTAATGTAATAACGGCTATATAAAATTCAGTTGATTAACTATATTTTTTTTAATTAGGAAAAACCATAATCTATGTTTTTTTTTGTTTTTGTTTTTGTTTTTTATTTATTTATTGGCCTAATAAGTTTACAGATTTTGAGGCAAACGTCAATGAAATTTGATAACTCCTATCATCTACCCCTTTTTCCAAATTTTCCTTAAGTTTTTTAATATTCAATAATCGGTTTTATATCATCATTAACCAAGTTTTTCGTCAAAGTTTAAGATTAATAATAAGATAACGTTTCTAGTGTTTATTGCACATTTTGCTCCTGTGTAGATACCAGAGTCCATTTTAATGTTGCAATCCACTGGCACAAAAAGTTTTATGCAGTCCCCTCCAATAGTGCGAATCATAAATTTTTGCTCTTAGCCATAAGCATGCGCAGTGAAGAATTTCGTAGTTAATTATTGAACGTGTAATAAAAAAAATAATCGCATTTTGGTCGAATTCGCCTAGTGGACAGAAACAACGGTCGTACGAGTACGAGGACACATTAGCGCCGGCACGTAAACAATAAGTTCGAATTACTGTACTGTTATTCACATTTGGGATAAAAAATGAGTTTTTATTTTTCTTTACGACTAGACATATCATAGGTTTATATGTGTACTTTCGTTGGCCTAATCGAATTCTACTTGAATGAATTCTACTTTTCCATTGTAGGCTTAGGCCTACACCAGCGGAACATTTTCCCCTTTTGGGGGCGTACCCCCAGCCTACGCCCTTGAATTGTCAAATTTTCCCTTATTATACACATCAATTAGGTATAAACCAAATTACAAGCTCATTCTTCCAAAGATGTGTGTGACTCGGAGGGTCACACGCATCAACATTGACCATGGTTTTTTACGTAAAAATGGAAAACCTGATTTGGCAAGTGCTCTTAAGAATAATTAAGTCACAGTTCCAAATAAATTCTATTTACCTTGTTTATGACTTTTTTTATGGCTTTTGTAATAAATTTCCATTACTTTTTTGTTATCACTCACACCTCAATTGCTTACAGTACGAAGATATAAAAGTAAAAGAAAAGCCCATAACTTGAAGCGTAATTGTGCTGAATTGCGTATGGGCGTGGTCCGTGCCTACAGCAGCCGGAAGCGCTTGGTATATTCATGTTTACATTTACTCCACAACGACAGGGGGTAAAAATGAACCATAGCATTGGGGTACCCCCTTCTCTTCTAAAAGTCACAATGTGTTATTTGAGGTGTGAGCACAAGCCTAATGTGCAGGACCTTATTTGAAAAGGATTGGGCGAGGAGCCGCTCGAACCATCCCCGAGGTGAAGGCTGTAGTTTATTATTTAGCGGGACTCGTGCCTTCCACTCGGCTAATGACTCGTCCAATGTTAGATAGAATAATAGTTTGTTAGATTTCTTAATCACCACTTAATTCAAAGGCATATGGTGAATTTTAACTTACTTTCTGTGCATGTTGGAGCTGTTCCTTTGAATTTTCCCTCTCTGCATCTGCGAGATCTTGCTCCACTTCTACTCAGCTTGAAGCCATCATTGCAATTATATGTTGCACTAGTATATGGTAAATACAATCCAGATACCGGTTTTGATGAATAGGTTATATATCCATCTTTGATATTAGCTGGCGGAGGACATGAATCTAAACAAAATTTAAAATAACATGCATATAAAACAAGACCGCGGTTAACACTCTTAAATTATGTATTAATAATAAAAGAAAGATAAATACAGTGTTCGAATAAAGAACATAGGCTTATAGTATATATATATATATATATATATATATATATATATATATTATATCTGTCTCTTATACACATCTAGAAACGACGTACAGAAATAATATATATATAATATATATAAAATATATAATATATAATATATATACTATATATATAATATATATACTGTATATAATTTATATGATACCGTGGCATGTGTGACTTCCTCACTAGGACAGGTTGCTGAAGGTTTACAGATTAACAAATTAGTAAGACTACATATTAATAATGTTAGAATGATGCATAATGTATACAGATCCTTATTACAAGTAATACTACTACCGATACTACTAATACCAAAATACCACTCTACCACCATTGATAATAATAATAATAATAATAATAATAATAATAATAATAATAATAATAATAACGATAGAAATAGCGAAAGTGACTGAGACAGTGACAATGAATGACATATAGTGAAGATGATGATGACGACAACAATAATAAAATGATAATAACTGTCCAGGCCTAACAATAATTTGTATTATTAATTTTTACAGTTTTTAAAAAATATACAGTAGGGCTCATTGATATTGATTTTTTCCTAATAAAATCAAACGAATCCTCTCTCTTGTCTACCGTATTTTTCACAGGTAACTTGTGGCTGAAATTGACCTAACCGGCATGTTGCCGTTGGCTCACTAGCGTAGTAGAGATTGCCTGGAACACATAGGAACCCTGCTATGGTGCCTGCTTCATATACATGTAAACCGTTTACTGTAGTAGTGGCTGGGTTGTTGTTGTACGCTACTTGTAAATGGTCCGATGAAATTCCAGGACATGGTGCTTATATGTAAACAAATATTTAACAAAAATCATTTGGCTTTGATAGTATTTTTTGAAGTCATATTGTGACTTTAAGTATTCATTTGAAATATATTTATTGAAATGCCAAAAGTGGTATAAATATTATTGTTGTACAGGAAAAATTGCAAATAGATATGGCAAACAAAACTGTTTCCAAATTGACGTGCGATTTTCCAAAACATTCAAGGTAATGAATCATAAGAAAAACTACAAAGGAATATTGGACCTATTACAAAATACAAAGGTTAAGAAATTGTAAATTTACATATAATCCAAATTTACATATAATCCATATATGTAAATTGTATGACTTATAATGTAATATAATATATCTATATTATTATATTGATTTCATTTTTATGTATTGTTATTCAAACTTTCCCTTTGCATTTTGCATACCGTATTAACATAAATACAAAAAAAGGGCAAAAACAATTGAACATTTAACATCTTCAGGAAGCGAATACACTCACATTCTCGGCATACAGGAGGGTCATGAGTAAAGCGCTCATTCTGACATGTCAGTTGTAAGACATCTTCAGAGTAGTAACCGTCATTACATGTGTAAGTCACCGATTGACCATGTTTCAAGATAACATTACTTGCATCATTTTTGCTGTGGTGGACAGTTGGGATGGTACAGATTGCTATGAATAGCATAGAAAAATAGAAAACGTGTATTATTCACACACAAACTGGAAATAAGTCTTCTAAAGTTTAGCTAGGGACGTAGGGGGATTCCCACCTGCGGGAGGGGTTGCAAAAATGTTAATGCATGGCTACAAAGGATCAGTGGCGTAACAAAGGGCCGAAGGCCTGGAGCCAGGCGGTGGGACCAGGGACAGCAAAGGGCCCTAGAGGCTAGTGGGGGTGTGGTGGGCGAAACCCCCAGCTGCTCCGGTGTTTGTAGCGTTTTGATGATGTATTTAATGTCTTTTTTGGGGCAAAATTGGGTTCTTAATTTTGTATCGTGATTTGACAAGTTTTATATATTGTAAATAAGATAATACTTTGTTCGTCTGTAAATTTCTTGTCACACATTGTTTCATTTTTATCATTATTATATAAAACAACATATTAAATAAAGTTTGAAACGTTCAATCAAAAGAAGAACAAAAAAAAAGTTTGTTCTTTTTTTCGAATTGTTACTGTTGGTATTATTGAAAAGATTACACAGAATTTAAGTTAAAAAATAATAATGTCAGCATCATTTGATGTATTTTAAAAATCATGATAACATTTAAACCCCTTAATTCACATTAGGCCTGTCTCTTATACACATCTTTAAACACCTCAATTGCTTACAGTACGAAGATATAAAAGTAAAAGAAAAGCCCATAACTTGAAGCGTAATTGTGCTGAATTGCGTATGGGCGTGGTCCGTGCCTACAGCAGCCGGAAGCGCTTGGTATATTCATGTTTACATTTACTCCACAACGACAGGGGGTAAAAATGAACCATAGCATTGGGGTACCCCCTTCTCTTCTAAAAGTCACAATGTGTTATTTGAGGTGTGAGCACAAGCCTAATGTGCAGGACCTTATTTGAAAAGGATTGGGCGAGGAGCCGCTCGAACCATCCCCGAGGTGAAGGCTGTAGTTTATTATTTAGCGGGACTCGTGCCTTCCACTCGGCTAATGACTCGTCCAATGTTAGATAGAATAATAGTTTGTTAGATTTCTTAATCACCCCTTAATTCAAATGAAAAGGGTGAATTTTAACTTACTTTCTGTGCATGTTGGAGCTGTTCCTTTGAATTTTCCCTCTCTGCATCTGCGAGATCTTACTCCACTTCTACTCAGCTTGAAGCCATCATTGCAATTATATGTTGCACTTGTATATGCTAAATACAATCCAGATACCGGTTTTGATGAATAGGTTATATATCCATCTTTGATATTAGCTGGCGGAGGACATGAATCTAAACAAAATTTAAAATAACATGCATATAAATCTTCTCATAATGCACGTAACCTGGGAACAATATCTTATATACTATAGTACTTTATCAATGAAACTGGTATAAAACACGCTTGCTGTGAATTCAACCACTTTACATCCACTCGATTTATAAAGCTTGGTTTCTATACCACTACAGCGTTGTAACTGCAATCCTGCGTAGCTCTCCCCGACGCAATCGGGACGCTCTTTGATTCAACTGACTAATCAGCGTCGGCAAAGGAGTCGGCGATGTCGTGTAGCGTTTTTATGGGAACCAGGCTTAAGAGCTTCATTTAAGAACGATTATATATCGAGAACCTCATCCTGAGTGACGTTATCTATAATTTTAATAAGTTTCAACAAACTTTTAAAAATTGAATCAAAGCCAAGTAATAGCCTATACAGTAATTGTCCCCCACTGCCCAATTAATTTACCACCTTCATCCAAAATAAATTTCCTATCTTATTTTGGCAAGCAGTATGCCTATATCTTGAACGTTATGTTAATGACCTGCATTGCAATCAATCATACACCATGTTGTGAAAGTCTGTTAAAAACATAAAATGGTATTCATTTCAAGGGTTATTAATTATATAATTATAATTTATTTCCCATGTAACCTGTGAAAAATGATATGTTTTATTTGGGCACACTCACTTTCATTACAAACAGGATCAAATGACATTTCGCCTCCAATACATTCCCATATGCCATTGTCAGAATTCAAAGTGTAGCCTTTTTCACAACTAATATCGTATCTGGTGCCGAAAATAACACGTTCCCCTGGATTGTATTCGGGTGGAACTTCTAAGTGTATAGGAATATCAGGTAATACACATTCAGCTGAAATTAAGTAAACGCTTGGGATGTTAAGATTTTAATATACTCATTACTATAAACACAGTTTGAAAATCTTAATGAAAACTTATTATGTGTAGACAATTAAAATATTACTATACATTGATAATTAATAAGAGAGTGATAATATATTTTTGAAGATTGGTACAGCTGTAGGCTTAGTTAGAAAAATAAAAAATGTAGTTGCTTCCCCGTCTTCGAATGACCACGAAAAGGGCACATTGAATTATAATAATATTAAGGCCTATAACACTTATGAATACAACGAAAAGACAAAAAGAAGACCAAAATTATGAATATGATGGAGATTTAAATTGATTAAATTTTAATTAGCTTTCGAATTATGAAAAGTGTAGGCTGTGGCACCGAGACCTCTGACGATTAGTGCCCAAAATTATTTACAAAAACGTAATGCAATAATAGCATATTCAATGACTACTATTGTATATTTTCGGAAAATATTTCAGCCGCTCCAAATCTCTTTCCTATTCTTTCTTCTTCCTTTATATATTCACAATTTGTCTTTTTATTTATATTTTTCATAATGTTATACACTCACATGATATAGTCACTTGTTTAGGCCTAGCCTAGGCTAGACCTCGGCTATGTCTATTACTATATTATTTAAAATATACAATTTTAAGATTAATAAGATTAATTTTACATGGACATGTAATTCATACTTAAACAATACATTAAATTTAAATGTAAATATAATGACGTTAACGAGTGAATAACAATAATTAAAACGTGTACATAGTATCACTAACTAAAATAATAAGATTAATATTTTTCAATCTTATAATCAATTTTATATAGCCGGAGTTAATTTCGACCTAGGCAAAATGCAAAGGTTAGGAAATTGTAAATATATTTTACATATAATCCATATATGATTTATAATGTAATACAATATATCTATATTATTATATTATGTTGATTTCATTTGTATGCATTGTTATTCAAACTTTTCCTTTGTATTTTGCATACCGTATTAACATAAAAACAAAAAAGGGCAATAACAATTGAACATTTAACATCTTCAGAAAGCGAATACACTCACATTCTCGGCATACAGGAGGATCATGAGTAAAGCGCTCATTCCGACATGTCAGTTGTAAGACATCTTCAGAGTAGTAACCGTCATTACATGTGTAAGTCACCGATTGACCATGTTTCAAGATAACATTACTTGCATCATTGTTGCTGTGGTGGACAGTTGGGATGGTACAGATTGCTATGAATAACATAGAAAAATAGAAAACGTGTATTATTCACACACAAACTGGAAATAAGTCTTCTAAAGTTTAGCTAGGGACGTAGGGTGGTTCCCACCTGCGGGAGGGGTTGCAAAAATGTTAATGCAGGGCTACAAAGGATCAGTGGCGTAACAAAGGGCCGAAGGCCTGGAGCCAGGCGGTGGGACCAGGGACAGCAAAGGGCCCTAGAGGCTATTGGGGGTGTGGTGGGCGAAACCCCCAGCTGCTCCGGTGTTTGTAGCGTTTTGATGATGTATTTAATGTCTTTTTTGGGGCAAAATTGGGTTCTTAATTATCGTGATTTGACAAAATAAGTGTAATAAATTGTAATTAAGATAATACTTTGTTCGTTTGTAAATTTCTTGTCACACATTGTTTCATTTTTATCATTATTATATAAAACAACATATTAAATAAAGTTTGAAACGTTAAATCAAAAGAAGAACAAAAAAAAGTTTGTTCTTTTTTTCGAATTGTTACTGTTGGTATTATTGAAAAGATTACACAGAATTTAAGTTAAAAAATAATAATGTCAGCATCATTTGATGTATTTTAAAAATCATGATAACATTTAAAACCCATTAATTCACATTAGGCTGTTGCTTCGACTATACATTCCCCCAGTACAACAGCCGTAAGAGTACGAGGACACATTAGCGCCACGTAAACAATAAGTTCGAATTACTGCACTGTTTATTCACATTTCGGATAAAACATGAGTTTTTATTTTGCTTTACGACTAGACATATCATAAGTTTATATGTCTACTTGCTGTGAATTCAACCACTTTACATCCACTCTATAAAGCTTGGTTTCTATACCACTACAGCATTGTCACTGCAATCCTTTCACTGCGTAGCTTTCCCCGACGCAATCGGGAACGCTCTTTGAAGAATTATTATTATTATTATTATTATTATTATTATTATTATTATTATTATTATTATTATTATTATTATTATTATTATTATTATTAATTATTATTATTATCACTGCTGTTTTATATTTCAAATAATTACTTTATTATTAGATAACATTTACATGCATGCATACACACCCGTACTCATCGTTATTCAATACTGCGTGTGCGGCTACGATATCAGATTTTATTCTACAGTGAGTAAACTAATATTTAAATGCTCATATGAGCATTATATAACCAAAAGATAGGTGGTAACCGGTAGAGAATTTAAAAAGATGAATTCAATTAAGCTCGATATTGATTTGACTCAACAAACATATCAAATTAGCTATGAATTAGCTGACTTATTAATGCCTCAACTTACCCGTCACGACATAGGGTATACATAGACTTATTAGTGTGTAGATTAACCGATGCATTTTGCTTCCAAACGTCCTGAATATCCTAGGTCAAGTGAGAACTAGAGATCCGATGTATTATTATCCATAATTTATTGAAGGAAATTATACCGGATATACGGTACATGTATTCTTACTGATCATAGGTTTACCAATGTTAAGGAGTGTCTTTCACGACCGTATGATTTCAACTGCTAATTTTAGGAATTAAGCTTGTTTGAATGGTGAATATAATGATACAACTATATATCTTCAATCCTTCATGTATTACATTCTGAATTCCAAAATATAACAACCACTATTAAAATGAGTATTATCCCATATCTTAATCATAATCATAATCATAATTTTATTTCCTTACATGAGATGGTAGTTAACAAAGGGAGATATTCCCTGTACATGTGTCAACTACCAAAGCATAGAATAATAATAATATAATAATAATAACAGCAACAACAATAACAATAATAACAATAATAATAATAATAATAATAATAATAATATTCATAATAA
>NW_022690801.1:0-1224 GCF_011630105.1 Anneissia japonica
CCACTGTTATTTATTATTTATTCCAGTGATCTGTCACCTTGTATCCCTCTAAACTGTAAACTATTAATGTATGCTGATGACTCAACGTTAACCTGTTGCTTCTCAAGTGTTAAGGATATTGAAAATAATTTAAATGTCGCACTGGACATAGTTAACGATTGGGCCATTAGAAACAAACTTACAATTAACTCAAACAAGACTAAATCCATGCTCGCTGGATCCAAAAATAAAATTTCCAATGTAGACTTCAATGTAACCATTGCCCATACTGTAATTGTTAAAACGAAATCATGTAAGTGTCTTGGTGCCATCATTGACGAAACTTTGAGTTGGACACCACATGTTGAATTCGTCAAGAGAACTGTTTCATCCAAACTGGGTATGTTAAGTAGAATATGTAATTGTGTCCCCCAAAGAAGCCTAAACACTCTGTTTGTAAGCTTAGTTAGGCCATCTTTAGACTATTGCTGCACTGTATGGGGAGGTCGTTACATATCCCACAATGCCTTACTTAACAAATGTATAAAAAGAGCTGCTATGATAGTTTTAAAATGCAATTTTCTTACCCCATCTGCAGATATGTTTGCACAACTCAGTTGGCTTTCGTTATCCGAAAGGGTTACGTATAAAAAAGCTATACTTGTTTATAAATGCATTAGCCGATTAACACCTTTATACATGACAAACCTTTTCACACCATATTTGCAAGCTCTTGAAACGAGACAGTCAACTATTATGAAGTTGAAGGTTCCTTTTTCGAAAAGCGAAAATTATTCCACGAGTTTTAAGGTGACCGGGGCAAATATATGGAATGACTTAGATATTGATTTGAGAACTGTGACTTCTCTAAACATATTTAAATACAAATTGTACGAGGCACTAATTAAGAAAATATAATCGGTTACGACCATGTGCTTTAAATGCAGGGCCCCAATGGAAATCAGTGTTTTAACTGTTTGGTCTACCCTGGGTAAACAAATGTTTTTAAATAAATAAATAAATAAATAATAATACATTTGGATTGTTTTGATACTATTTTGAAATAAGCAGCTGTTAAGAAGTGAAAAAAGTGATATTATTATGGTAAAACACATGAAACGCACATGAAAATTCATATCCGAAGCATTGTAGGCCTAGCCCAAAAAGGAAAAAGCAAAAAAAATATTAAAAGATGAAAAATTTAAAAATTACTAATTATTTGAATTCAAATTAGTGGATAATGTA
>NW_022690802.1:0-578 GCF_011630105.1 Anneissia japonica
GCTGTCCTCCGTTCCACGTGGAACGGCTCTGCTTTCAGCCAATCCTTCTCCTTCATCGCGAACCTTGCGTCGTCGTCGTCGACCATCTCGGTCCCCAACGTAACCAAATCCGTGTTTAGGTAGGGGTTTTTGCAGACGTGTTCGGGCAAACTTCCCCCGTTCTTCTCGGCAAGTTGCCGGATGTTCACTTTCTGGAACACGTTCTTGGCGCTTCTATCGAAATATCTGACGGTTTCGCGTTTGGTCATATTTTTGAACACGGATTTCTCTATCACGTTCTTCATCACGGATTCGTCGAACCTGACTTTGAAATGCTGACAGGCCTTCTCCAAAGAATTCAACGTTAGCAAGTTCACTTCGAAAACTCCATTTCCCAAGTCGTTCACTATCGACGAACATCCGAACAGGTGACGGAGGTCGTTAGTCATCAGTCCTAAGGCGTCCTTCAAAATCGCATCTTCCAAATCGTTGGAGGCTTCGACTCGTACACGGTCATTTTTGCACGCGTTTTCTTCCTCCGTCAACACTTTCAGACATATTTCCGGTATATCCAATTGTCTCCACCTGGGAAGCAAGAC
>NW_022690803.1:0-1088 GCF_011630105.1 Anneissia japonica
AATCCTTTAAAATAAAAACCAGTGATTTGATTCTTTTTTGTACCTGTAGTGTAGTTATGCTGTACTTGAAGTCTGTGGCTTTTTATTATGAACGCACCGCATGACGTGTGTCACTGATTTCAAAAGTGTAGTTTTCAAATAAAGTTATTATATAGCTCTACTAATTCCTAGAAATTCGTGTTCTGATCGCGTTCGAATTCCCCTCGCTTATCCCTCACTTTGACTGCGGCACTGAACCAATACATTACCTTGTTTCCAAATCGTTCGTTTCCTTGCCTTTAGGCTCTGTTTGACCTTTTATACAATATCAAAATTCCACATCGTTCAATGACTGTTCGTCGTTCATATAGAATTCGTCATCGGGTATTTCAGTATATGAGCGTGTGATTTTAAGAATTGCAGTCGAACTGTACTCTTCCCAGTGAAATTCCTACGGAAAAAATATCCGATGACCTTGTCCAGAAATAGATTACCATTTCAGCGTATGGCATTGATAATATAAAATGGTTTCTCTTTTCTTCATTGTGAGGTTTGTTATCATATGGCATACCAAACGTGTGTATTGACACAATTTAATAATTTAGAGAAAAATAGAAAATGGAATGAACTGTATGTGAACATATAGAGGACAATACTGGGTGGCCGTTCGCAAATTACTAGCAATTACACGGATAATTATAAATAAATAGGCCTATATATAATAGGCTTGTGTACAGTGCCACTAATTCTGAGACTCTTCTAACTTGAGACTACTTCCTGAAAGAACCAAACTACAGTCTTTAATTTTTGAACACAAAACTAACTTCTAATTGGAGACCCAGCCCTGAGACCACCCCAAGCCCCAAAGATGGTCTCAAATTGGAGGGCGCACTCTATTAACTTTAATATGATTTCTCAACTGCTACCTACAAGCCTGTTTCTACTTTAAGTGAGCGCAATAGTAGTTCTATGATAGAATGTATCTGGGGATTAGATTTGCACCCATATCGTATGACTCCCTGTGGTCAGCGCCGAGCGGTATATGACACTCGCCTTGACAGCGAGAGGTTGCCGGTTCCAGCCCCAGGATTCTTTTGTTAAAATGCTAT
>NW_022690804.1:0-617 GCF_011630105.1 Anneissia japonica
TTTCCGTATAGGTGTAGTGCTTTCACAGGGCACAGGCAGCTTCCACGATTTTCCTTAAGTACATTTTTTGGATGAGGACCTTTGCTATGTTTGAACGTGCGGAAAGTGATGAGTACTTTATCCTTATGAAGTACTATGTTGTTGGACGTTAGCGCATGTTCAAGAGTTTTCGTAGCAACAATTTCGCTGGCTCGTAGGCAGGCAAAATAGCATGTTAGAAAGAGCTTTATAGAGAGTGAAATCATAACGCGAAATGGTTGCGAATTGGAGGTTTTTTATTCGTTTAGTGAAAATATGTGTAGTGATTGGTAGCCGAGTGAAAGTGGCAGACTGCTGTAGTTTTAGTTTTGAGGCTCCTCTACACAGAATGGTCAATTTTGTCGAGACTGTCGGATCCTCCATGTAAGAAATCTTGTGCATGAATGAAATTGCACTAAGGTAGGTTTTAACGGTAGAAACTGCAAGTCCAGATTTTATCAAATAGCACACGTAAAGGGATAAGGCTTGTTGGGTTGATGGCATACGTAACGGTAGGTTATGTCGTCGTAGAAATTGACGAAAATGTGTCCATTGCTTGATGTAAGACTTAGCAGTGTCTTTTGCTAACGATCCCCAGG
>NW_022690805.1:0-592 GCF_011630105.1 Anneissia japonica
TAGAATAAAAGGAGAAAAAATAAATATTAGCTGACTAGTCCATGCGTGTCGGAGGTCAAAGCGTTTGTGTGATCTCTTTTTTCTATCTATATGGTGTGATATGCTTATTTTACCTGTTGAAATGAATACAGACAAAAAGGTAATTGATTCAACGGAAAACCTTAAAACCACTCTGGAAGCTATAGAGTAAATTGCTTTCAACCAAATAAAAACTTTAGTAACATTGTAAATAAAATATTTAAAAGAGACGTTTTATTTATATTTATCTATTTTTATATTCGAATATATTATGTATTTTGTACTGTTTGTGCTGCCAGGAAGGAAAGCCCCGTGACAGTAGCTTTGCGTTGCTTTTGGGCAATCCGGCCAGTCATCCCTACTTGTTTTGTCAACACTGTTAAAATTTCATCTAAAAACCGTCACATAAAATGTGATGGAACGTGGGATTTGAACACGTTCATTTTTTTTTATACAATTTGATATTAATGTGATATGACGTTATCGTATCTATATATAGGCACGTCACATTTTTTTATCACATAAAATTTGATAGTGTAGACAAAATTTTACTGCTGAAATAAATTATATGATA
>NW_022690806.1:0-1894 GCF_011630105.1 Anneissia japonica
ATTTTTTTTTATTTATTTTTTTTTTTTTTTTAAGGGGTCAATATGAGACAAGTTTTACTTCTAGTTTTGATCCCTGTGATGGTTGAATTTTCGTATGTATGTTTTTCTTTCTTATGACCATTACGAAATAAATGTTACTGAATCTGAAATGATAAGATACATTGTTATGAATCTATGTGATGCTTGTTACCATATAAGTTATAAATAAATATTTTCAAAAAAAACACTGTGGGCTTTTCTTTCAAAATCACTAACATTTAAAATAGATAATATAATGAAGGAACTGGTATAGGCATATCATATATAATGCAAGTTAATTGTATACCCGTACTTCATCAGAGTAAAGGTAAGTGCATCGAAAGAAAGTTTTTGAGAGGATGAAGCTAATATACAAAAGATTAAACCAAGAAAAGGAAATGTGAGAAATTTAGAAGTTGGAGTTAATAGTACTATTTTGTGGACTAAAAAAGAGCGTATGATAAAGCAGAGTTAACATCACATATTTATTTGTAATACCAAATAGATTGCAAATAATATAATATATTATTATATAATCAAAATAAATACCTGAAATTCTTCTTCGATAAATGTTGTCTTTGTAACAGGATTTAACCTTTTCAAGTGTGCTATCCGACTTGAAAATTCTGACAGTGGGAATTGCACAACACTTTTGAGATGAAACTCAAGCAATGCGTTGTAAATGCAAACACATTGATGCTAAATAAATCAAATAATTTCAACCTTTCAGAAAAATGTACAGAAAAAGTATACATAATATTGGTAAATAACAATTAAGTAATATATATGTGTATATATATATATAATATATATATACAATAATGTTTTAAATGTTGCTTTAGGAAACATGGACAACAAATTATATGATTTTAATTACAGTTAAAAGAAAATAGGCTAACCACTGTCTGAACCATGTCTACCCGATCGCCTCTTATTTGTTTTAGATATCCGAGGATATCGACAGACGCTTCTACCTCCATCATATCCAACATGGCGTCAATGACGATGTAGGTTCCTGTCCGTACAACACTGGCACTATAGTATATAAAGAAGTTCAGTAGGATAAAGTTAGTTTACTTGATGACTTCATCATCGTCATTTTTATCATCATTAATATTGTTTTATTAATCAAAAACACGGAAATGTAAATTTTGATGTATAATTTATAAAGCAATTACATAGCATACCTGCAGAAAACCACTGTTGGTGTCGATGAAATTGTCTCTGTACTTCGAACTTCTTTAATGAAACTCAATAGTCCAGTGTCAAACATTGGGACTCCCATATCAGGCCAAGATGTATAATGAAACTGCTTAATGTAGCGTCGGTTATCACCATTCTGCAACATTAATTCATTTTTTATTATGACAAAAAGTGAATATTTGAATTGTCAATATGTAACTACTAATTAAAAATATGATTACAGTACAGTATAATTAGTGATTTAACAGATATGTAAGCTAACATGCTTTTTGTTTATGAATACTAACCATCCATACACCAATGGTCCGAAGAGTGTAATCTTCAGAGGTTTCCTCACTATCAACTGTTACACTGATGTCGTCGAAGACAAGTATTTCCTCATCATCTGGCCAGTACTTACATTCTTCCTAATAATATTAATTATCGCCAGATTTTTTAATGTTTATAAATTACATAATAGGCCTATGTTTATATAATAAATAAATTATTAGTAATGGCTGTGACGAGTACTAATAATTACTATGAGTGTAAATGCAATTGAAAAACAATTATTTAACTAATACAAGTTATGATTATGATAATATGAAGATGATGATAGGTCTAATAATAATAATAATAATAATGATTATGATGAAGATAATAATATAAGGACATATAATGATTAAAAGGATAT
>NW_022690807.1:0-3105 GCF_011630105.1 Anneissia japonica
ACATTTTAATGAACTTTCAACAGAAAGGAACACCGAAATTAGTGCATACTATTGCAAATTAACTTCATGTAGGTAAATAAGGTTCTTTACAGGCCTGTTGCGCTATTTATATTGGTGGTTTTTGTATTAATTTTTGTACAGCATTGATTGAAGTAGCCGGCGAAAACATCGTAGTAGCCGATCGAATGCGCCGGCCGCCGGCTCTTAAATAAACCCCTGCCTAATGATTAGGCCCATAATGTAATCATTAAGTGCACTGTTAAAACAAGTTACTGTACTAAGTCTAAGAACTCTAAAAAGATCATCACTTAATTCTAGAGATAACATGTAAAACTAGTATTTAGGTTATAATATATATTTAGATTCCTAACAATATAAAATTAATCTTACTTTGACTATGGCATCTGTCGGATCGAGCAATATAAAGTCATCTTAATCTTAATAAAGAATATACCAGTGAGCTGTACTTCGAACATTTCCGGTGTGCCAAGAGGTCATTAAAAAAAAATAAAACAATGCTAAATTCCAGAAACTGTAATTGTATGATAGGGGTGTATATATGGAACTCCCTAAAACAGCCTCTAAACCTATCAGAAGAATTATCACATCAATTATGAGTAATGTTAAGTAAATGAACAATATGTTAAAGATGTTGTTAATCATTACACGAATATAATATTAGAAAAAAAAACAAATATGGGTTACAAACACCCCTACTAAATAGTGTATGGGGTCGACACAGCAAAATGGCACCTATCTACTACATAGCTTATGTCCTTGAGGAGTGATAAACAAGGCAAGTAATAATAATCAAGGACCTGGCATAGTAAGATACCATAGTAACACAGTACCTCATAGAACTACATAGAGAATCCACTACACTCCCCGCCTAAAACGTATACTGAAACGTATACTTTTATTAAAAGGTTGGAATTCTAAATTCATTTAATTTTCAGATGTCTTTTCAATAAGAATCAATTCTGAAACTGGTCTGAGAAATGTCCGTCTTGTTCCTTCAGAACATACCAACACCTCTACCTTACGAACTCTTCCATCTTCACTCGGTAGGGTTTTCTTCACACGGGCGAGGGGCCAACTGTATCTCGGGACATCCTTTTGTTTCAGAATTACAACATCGCCTGCTGAAATGTTTGGTTTGGGTTGTAACCACTTCTGCCTGTATTGTAGATTCTGAAGATATTCTTTTCTCTAGCGTATCCAAAACTGATCAGCGAGATACTGAACATGGCGCCATCTTTTACGTCTGTACAAATCTTCTTTCACAAATTTCCCGGGAGGTGTCTGTAGTGGAGAGGTCTTTTGGGTCAGCAGCATGGTAGGATTTAGAGCCAAGGGATCGTTCGGATCTGTAGATAATGTAGTAATTGGATGAGAATTAACGACAGCACATGCTTTGGCCATGAATGTCCTAAGCACTTCATCAGTAAGCTGATGTTTGCCGAGCTTCTGAAACATGGTATCCAGAATGCGCCGTACAATGCCAATCTGCCTTTCCCACACTTCTCCAAAATGTGATGTGTGTGGTGGATTGAAAATCCACTCGAAGTTTTGGGAGACCAGGAACTTGGTAACGTTTTGGTCGTTCAATATAGTTTGGAATTCCCCTCTAGCGCCAACAAAGTTGGTACCTTGGTCGCATCTAATTCTTGCCACTGGGCCCCTTATTGTCGTAAATCTTCTTAAAGACATTATGAATGAAGATGTGTCCATACTGTTTATAACTTCTATGTGGACAGCTCTGCTACTAAGACAGATAAAAAGAACTGCCCATCTTTTTGATTCAGCTGCACCTCCTCTAGTCTTCCTGGTTACTACTTGCCATGGTCCGAATACATCTATACCAACATTTGTAAACGGGGGAATGGATTCAAGTCTGTCCTTGGGTATGTCTGCCATCTGTTGAGTGACAGGTTGGCCTCTTAATCTCTTACAGATGTTGCATTTGTTAATTGTACTTCTCACCAGATTGTGTGCTCCGATGATCCATATTCCCCCGGATCGTAAGGTTGCTGCCATTAACAGACGGCCTTGGTGTTGGACTTGTTCATGAAAATATTCGGCAATCGGTCTGGAGACATGGTTGTCTTTAGGGAGGAGTATCGGGTGTCTACCTCCGAGGTCAAGATCGGACCTTCGTAGCCTTCCTCCAACCCAGAGGATACCATTTTCATCTTTGAACGGGTTAAGTTTACATAGCAGACCGTTTGGTGACTTAATTTGCTCGTCGGTAAATGTCTCTTGTACAGCCTTGAATATGATAATGTCAGCAGCCTTCAGTTTGTCTATTGTAAGAATGTTAGTGTCAGCTCGGTTGTTATGCAATGTTCATTTGTCTTCAGTTTAAGGTGTCTGGCCCTAGTTATTAGGGTAGCGATAGCTCTACCTTAAGACAAGCCATCTAGAAAAATGACAGAATCTGTTTTGAAAGTGCGTGTGAGCTTGGGCATCTGTTTTAAGGATTTTGATTTGCTTTCTAACCTCTGAATCTCCTTCGTCGATTTCCTTGACTGTTGAAGTAAGTTGTCTGTTTGTTGTTATAAGTTTTGTTTCCCATAGGAAGTCTGGCCCTGTGAACCACATAGTATCGATGAGGCGGTCAGCTCTAGTAGATCGAGAGGCCATGTCTGCAGGGTTATGGTCCGTATCAATATGACACCACTGTGCTCGATCAGATAGACTGTGAATTCTGTGTACTCTGTTAGCAACATAGACATGAAACCGTTTTGATTCGTTAGAAATATAACCAAGGACAACTTTGCTGTCTGTGTAGTACATGACGCTATCCACCGGCATTCTATTTTCGATTTCTGCTTTGATGTTCTCTACTATATTTGTTGCCAACACTGCGGCACAGAGTTCCAACCGTGGTATGGAGACTGCATGCTTTGGTGTCAGTTTTGATTTACCTTTTAGGAAGGCTACATGTGGTTCACCATCCTTGTTTATCTGTCGTAGATAAGCTACTGCTCCAATGGCTACATCGCTAGCGTCTGAGAACACATGCATTTCTCTTCTTCTTATTGGACCAAAGTTGGGAGGTTGGTAACATCTTGGGAGTTGTATATTTTGTAGTTCATATAAGGA
>NW_022690808.1:0-580 GCF_011630105.1 Anneissia japonica
CATTGGAAATATTTCTAAAAACTGATCTGAATAATAGTACCAGAAAATTTTTGCAGTGCTACCAAGAAAAAAATGTTAATTTCCAGCCCTGGGTATATGTGGCTTATCTGAGTGATTTCTGTTAAAGCTTTCCTTATATACATCATGGAGAGAAAGTTACAAATAAGGTCTAAAAAAAACCCACTTGTTTGTTTTCCGTCATCTGCCGCCCCTAAAATCCTGAAAATTAGGGGTGGTTTTTTTTTTTTTTCAAAAATTTGTTTTTTTAAGTTTTAAAGATCAAATGAAAACCAATTTTCGTCGATTTTGGCAAAGATCCGTGTTACAGGGAAATTTTTACTATTTAAAATTTTTTTTTAAACAAAAAATTTATAATTTTTTCGTGAAAATAAAGAAAATCACGATGTGTTCACGATGTTTCTATGATTAAAAAAAAAAAAAAAATTCCCACCACAATGTGACAGCAAGCAATTTTTTTTAAAGGCCTAATAGGAGTTTGGGGTGCATTATATTGTATTATGTAATAATAAACTAAATAACAATACTGAGCAAAAACTGGTCTGTGGATTGTGATTTTCTT
>NW_022690809.1:0-762 GCF_011630105.1 Anneissia japonica
AAATAAGATTTTTTTCTGTTAGGCATAGATAACACATATAACAAATCAAATAGATGACAATGCTCAAATATAGGAACATGATATACCGTACTGTGTATTCGCTTACATTATACTCTCATGAGACTGAACTGACATTTTCTTGACCAGACACCTAAAGTAGAATAAGATAAATGACCATCATATCAGCCTGTGTTTCAATTTATTAGAAGTTTGATATTTAGCACACAATAATTAGGTCTGCAGTTTTACCATGAAGGTTGTCTTATTTATAACATAGGGAAAAATGTGTTACAATCGTCTGACTCAGTTTATTGTTTGATTAATTTATGCAAATGGTCAGAGGCCTACTGTATTGAACAATACATTTTCAGTAATTAGAAGGATTTTGATTAAAAGAACTATAACAATAATAAGTAATACTGATGATAATGACGATACTGCTACTGCCTTTGGGGAAGCCGCCTGGTGCCATTATCATAATTTTTCATCAAAGTCCTTCTCCGGGCCCTTTAACTATTTTAAATTCCTGGATCCGCCACTGACTGCTGTTAGTTACCACAATTACAATAACAACACCACAATTATATTGAAATATAAAGTTAAACATATCCAGGGCTTGCCCTAACTTTTTTTGGTAACTTGCCCACTGGGCTAGTTTACTAGAGATTTTACTAGCCCACAGAATATTTTACTAGCCCAGACAGGAAAAAATTTTGTTTCAAAATAGTTTTTAGCGACAAATAAATTTGAAGGTTGATTTGC
>NW_022690811.1:0-636 GCF_011630105.1 Anneissia japonica
TCGAATCAGCGGTAAAGAACAAAGGCGCGTAATAAGATGCGCATCCTAAACGTTCTACTTAATATTCTACTTAATATGGAATAAACAAAGTAGATAAAAGCAAAGATACTAGAAATACAAGATAGAGTTCTCGCATTGTAAAAATGAGGCGGAAGTCGTGCCCAACGTAGGCGGCGCCCTTCTTTTTAACCATGCAAGTTTCGTATACTTCGTGCCCAACGTACAGGGCGCCCTTCTGTTGCTAAGTATATCCACTAATGGAGGAAAACCTTTTCACTAAGAGTGCGTTCGGGCATGCGATTCTGCGCTGTATTGTTGTTTTATTCTGTATTGTTGTTTTATTCTTTACTGATTCATGATTATGCTTTAATTGTTTTGTGTATTATTTGGATAATAGCAACGATTTCTACCGCCACCAAGGAGGTTATGTATTCACCGATGTCACTGTCTGGGTGTCTATTCCAGTTTGTTTTTATATATAGTATCTTTGTTGAGAATTGATAATAAAATACGCGACGACTTTTTAACGAAAGTTTGGCACAAGTTTTTTTTAGATCCAACTGTAGGGGCGTCCCATTTTTCGTATTCCCACCATGCATTTCGGTGGAACACGGTGGAACACTTTTTTTGTGTGGA
>NW_022690812.1:0-1505 GCF_011630105.1 Anneissia japonica
GCCACCAAGGAGGTTATGTATTCACCAATGTCACTGTCTGGGTGTCTATTCCAGTTTGTTTTTATTATCTAGTATCTTTGTTGAGAATCATGATAATAAAATACGCGACGACTTGGTAACGAAAGTTTGGCACAAGTTTTTTTAGCTCCAGCTGTAGGGGGCGTCCCATTTTTCGTATTCCCACCATGCATTTCGGTGGAACACTTTTTTTGTGTGGAGAACTCTATCTTGTATTTCCAGTATCTTTGATCTCGGGACATCAAATGTTATAACTCTGGCATCGACATTCTAGGCGCACGTGCGTCCCTACACGCTGAAAGTCACAAAAACCATAGCAACCAGACCATAAACCGTCAGCGTACGTGACGATTTACCCACGCGCGTGTTAGTTGCCATGTTAGTCGCGCGTCGTGCGGTGATTACAAAGGCCTAATGATATTTTGCACTATTATTAGACTGAAATATATTCTTCATTTCAACATTAATTTTACCGAAATTGTGGTGAATAGTCGTTCATGAGACTCACTTGGCAGAAAAAATTAATAAATGTTCCGTATATACTCAAATGTTCGTCCTCGGCACCTTATGCCAACATTGTCAAAATGACAGATTATTGTTACATAAGAACATGAAATTTTATAAAATTCGTAAAATTTGAATTGCTGTAACTTTTCATTTTCTTGGTAAATTTTCACAAATCAAATTGCAGTTTATAGAAGCATTTAACAAGCTCGCGGTAAAAAAAAAAATCAAATGTAACAGACATTGCGAAGTACCCAACATTAATAAAATAAAAACTAACACCATAAAACGAATGGCACGCATAGACTAATAATTGACGGCTGTACTCGCAACTAGTATCGGATTGTCGATGCCACAGTAAAGATCAAAGGACTGTACGCACGCGCTATGTTCGAGAGCGGAGATGTGCGTCCTTTTGTTGAATTACCTTGCCTAGGCCTTGTTTGTACACGCATGGTATTAGCTAGGTGGCCCGGGCTAAGCCTTAGGGGCAGCCTACCTGATATTTCAGCCAAGGACTGTTGTTAAAGAATTGCAAAAGCATCAGCAGTTGTTCTCTCAGTCTCACTGCTATAAAAGTTATCAAGGCTGGACGTTTCCTGCTGCCTAGGCCTAGAAGGAGGTAATGATCGAGGATTCACCGAGAGTGCCTTCTATGGGATCCACCATTGGGCGTCCACCCAAGTTCTTGTGAACCCTCCAATAAAATTTCGAGGTCGGAGTCCACTCTCCAGATTTTGTGGCCTCCTCTTCTCTACACTCTTTATACATCGATCTAAGGTTTGTTAATTTGTTACAAAACGTGCTGAGCCGTCGTGTCAAATCCCAGACCGTTTATTTTTTCTCCTTTTTTTGTCTTAGGCAAGATCTAAAAATTCTGGTTCAGACCAAATGTCAATTAGGTCGGACAACTTAGAGTCCGACCAAACATGTCGATTTATTGGCCATTATAACAGATAATTGTTAAAATATCACCGTATATC
>NW_022690813.1:0-2644 GCF_011630105.1 Anneissia japonica
TTGCTTTATTGTAATTAAAATTTTTATTGTTAATGGAGCCGTTGTATCAAAATAATAATAATAATTATAAATATTGTTGTCTTTTAACAGCACCCTCAATCACCAAAGATTCAGTACTGGAAGGAACGTTTTTATTAATGAAATGGAATGCTTCTACCTGTAACAGCACCCAGAATAATTTGAGTTACCATTATCAACTAGAAGGAGTCCACCAAGGAAGTACAACAAAAACTGAAGTTCTTATAGATGATGGAATTGTACCTTGTACTCAGTACACATTTTCAGTTTCAGCATCATATATGAACGTTAGCAGCATTACTGATCATATGGATTTCATGTCTGGTGTTGACTGTAAGATTTTTTTCATTATACGAATGCAAAGAACGTATTATTTGAAACACATTGTTAATATTTTTCTTAATGTATTTTTTATTACATTTCTTCCTTTTATATTATACTGTATGTTATTTCTAAATTATCAAATGCCATTAATTCAATACTTGACAATATATTATACACATTATACTATTCACTTTGAAATAAAACACTAATAATCAATTTTAAGACATGAGTAAACCATTTGTAATTAGTTAAAATAAATTGTTTCAATCTGTGTGTCAGTGGAAGTAAAATAATACTCATAAAGTGGTAATTATAACAAATATTAATAGTTTCCGTAAGACATTGACACCGTGTGATGTGATTAATTGCTTTCTATTGTTAGATAAATGAAGCTGACCTAATGAAGAGACAACAACTAATATATAGTCTGTAGTCTATAATTAGGAACGATTGAAAAGTGAAAGTAGAAATTATGTTTAAAAAAATCAAATGAAATTTCATTTATTTATTCACACAAGTGCCTTAGGCCCCCAAAAGCAACAAAATCACCATGACATAAGCCTGCAGCCACAGAAAACTAAACTTAACTACATGATTAAAAATATAACTGTGAAAAGGCAAGATAATTAAAATTCACACACAATTGATATAATTTCATAAAAGCAATATAAAAGTCGAATAAAAATTGTGTTTTAGTTTAGGCATTAGATTTATATAAGTTCCATGATTGATTGATTGATATCCCCACAGATCCTGGAAAACTAACCATTAGTTCCTTAACATCAACGTCTTCATCAATCGCACTGGAATTGACATTATCTGATGATAATCCATGCACAATACTAGGATACAATGTGCTTTTATATAGTGATGTAAAGAATTTAAATTTCACTATGGATATCACAGCGACGTCACTGACAATTAATGAAAATATAGTGCCGAATACCAAATACACTGTCCAGGTTTGCAATATAAATTATAAACATATATATAGTATGAATGCATTAATGCATCTAATAAAATAACTGATACTAATAAGCAACATGTCACACGTCATCATTGGGCAATCTTGGAGTATGCTATATCGGTATACCTGTCAAATGTATGGTAGACATGCAATATTAAGGTAAGCCATGCACGTTAATGCTGAATACTGTGGTAAGTCATGTAAACAATTAGAATGAAAGTGTGATATTGAAATAAGTTGTTTTTATCGCGGAAATAGGATTTCCCCGAGCAAAGGGTTTCTTTAATTTTAAGTTGATAATTATTGTGGGCGAAATCAAGAAGTGAAACTGTCAGAATTGGATGTATTTTTGTATAACTGTAAGGTTGAACAATATTTGAAGACTTGTCCGGAACCAATTACTCATTTGCCTTTGTTCCTATGTAAGTTTTTGTTTTACAAATATATATACGGAGTTACACCCTGCGCAAGTAAATTTGTCGACAGCTTGGGCTCGGAGAAGTCAGGACATAGTCTTTTACATTAAAACAATAGATAAATGATGATTTAAAGCAATACTTTTTAACCATGGAGTTGATTTTTTATTGAAAATATTTGAATAATGGTACATAACTTAAAATAAGTGTTGTGCTTCAGGAGGATACAAAAGGGTGGGCAATAATTTATTAATTTATGTGTTATTTTATCAAATAATAAAATTGGATAACAATTTTTCGAAAAAAAATTGTTATGACAGCTATTCCAAGTGCTTGGTTTTTAAAATACGATCAGTGAGGGTACGTAGAAGTCCACTTTTATGTATTTTATTTGACATAAAGCTAGAAATTTGTTAGCAAGCATGTATATGTGCTTTTATAACAGGCTAAGGCTGTTACTGAGTTATGATCAAGATTATAGAAGAGAATGTCAATGAAAAATAATATTTTGTTGTACAGCACTCCATTTTTTCCAAATTGAATCTCATTGGTGGGTGTTGTACATTTAAATATGTTAGAATCATGTTCAGAATAAAATAAGCAAAAACATCATAAAAAAAGGAATAGGTTCATCAATAAACAATGGTGTCCCATGAAGAGGTTAGCTAAGCCATTGAGTCTCATAGGAGTGATGTCAAATACATGCTAACAAAATTTGGGTGAATCTGTAGAAATTTATCTTCTGTGTGCTTTATAATTTTTTTACAAAACGTTGGAGGCATCCTACCCTCATAATTGTAGGGTCCCTTTTTAATTTGCTAAATTTACTGTGTTCCTTGACGATTGTACCGTAACAGTAATTATCTCTGGTCATCACAACTTCTCCATTTTCTTTGTCCGGTTTAATGATAATAATTCC
>NW_022690814.1:0-798 GCF_011630105.1 Anneissia japonica
TTAAAAATTTAAGGTGCCAAATAAAAAAGTAGCCGAACGAACAGTCGCCAAATGAGATTGAAGCTACCTAATGTTAAAGTTGCAGCCGAATGCGATTTGGGCCGAACACACAGTCGCCGCCTAATGAAAAAGTCTCAGCCGAATGCTATTTGTGCCGAATACAAAGTCGCCGCCTAACGATTAAGTCGCACCGAAGGTCGTCCAGAATGACAGTCCCGGCGTTCCATAGAAGACAGCACCTATTTGGCACTGCGGCAGCGGCAGTGCCGATAGAAAACAGAAGCTTTTTTGGCACTGCGGCAGTGCCGATAGAAAACAGGAGCTTATTTGGCACTGCGGCAGTGCCGATAGAAAACAGGAGCTTATTTGGCACTGCGGCAGTGCCTATAGAAAACAGCAGCCTTTTTCCGCACTGCGGCAGTGCCGATAGCCTCAGCCTTATTATCCACCATATTCAACAACCATCACAACCAACTCGAACTTTCTCTGCTCTTACAATAATAGAGGGCGATATACAACTTTGAGTACACTACATCCCTCCTTTTTTCAAATTACTCTATCCAACAATAGCTTAACAAACAATTCAAAAATTAAATGAAAACCGTTAAACCTTTTACAAGCATGTACTGCAAATATTGCAAATTATGTTATTACAATAAACCTTATTCTGAAAAGTGAGTGCTGTTTTTTTTTTTTTTATTTCGTTATCTACTTCACAATGTTATAATGATAGTTAAAGCCCCATTCCCGGCAAAATTTCACTAAAAATGACTTTTTTTAGAAAATATACATTTGCAT
>NW_022690815.1:0-2652 GCF_011630105.1 Anneissia japonica
CAAGCTTTCTCCCACTCGCAGAAAATGCTAGAAGTAACAAAATTACAAGTAGAATCATCTCCAGAGATAGTACGTCCAAGTACCTACAATCCTTGACTACCATCCGTAGTTATGCAACTAGTGATTAGTGTAAAGTGGATGTAGATACGTAATTGTTGGCTTTGATTCTTGGCTGGCTGTTTGAAAACTACGAGATCAATTTCTGTTAATCGCAGACTTCCTACCATTTGGAACAATTCCTTTCCCTAAGCACCTCACAGAGACGTAATTTAATAAAAAAACATCAGAGCAAAGGCACCTGCTATTGAGTAGAATGGAAAGTTGAATACTGAATGAGAGAGTTTAGTTCCCCTCCCCTATCAGTCGGACGTGGACCCCTGTCTGATGCCACAACGAGGTCATCGGACCATATTATCCCTAATATTGTGGTCTAAAAGCACAATTTTGGGCCATGCTAAGCCATAAAAACATTCCCCATTTTTTATTCCAGAACCCTGTTTGAGACTCTACTCTGCCCCTTAATTCAGATCCCTCGTCAAATTTCTGGAGCTATCCATTGTCTAGCTAGTAGGACAAAATGGGAAATTCTGATTGTATTAGCCCCACTCTTATAGATAGATACTTTAGAACATATTATTATTATTAATTTTCAAAGAATAAATAAAAACCTTGTTCTTTTTTGTTTTGTGGTCAGCAGGGTCCTTGACCTATCCAACTAAATCCCCATCTTCCTCTCTGTTTGCACTACCAGTTACAGAGAGTATGCAACTAAAAAGAATGTTTGCGACTATGCAAAATATATATGATTGATATGATTCAGAATACCAAAGTTAAGCAGGTGTAAAGACCTGTTTTCACCTGAGTTGCTCTCATCTGATGTCTAAGCGTCACCTGATTACTTGATCTTGAAGCTAGCAGCGTACTTATGTCAGACTTTAGAAAATCGAACACTGAAACCTCATGTCAAGGTAGCCGTGGACACATCTAAAAATATCCCCCATTTCCTACCATATAATTCACCATGAGTTTCCATATCATGAGTATAGAAATCTTGGTTATAACCAAGGTCAGAGGACTTAATGTGCTATAGCTTTTTGGTCTGTTAGGGGAGGGGGATTAATTGGGTCAACTATGCAGGGGAAATATCTTTCAAGGGGATTTTATTTTTGTGTGATTGTTAGACTACGCAAAACTGACTGCTAATTGTGAGCAGTCTGAACTGTTTGTCATTAAAAACGTTCCATTGTGCGTGCGTCGTGGCATTGTGTTCTCCATGGAATTGCGCTGGGTGGCGCGAGTGCCCGGTATGTGAATATCACTTAAAGCATTGCATTGCATTGATTTTTCAAACCTTTTAGGAAAAAACGACTAAATTGTGTTGACCCATATATTGGTTACCTCTATATTTATGGTTCAGCTAGGTTGTTAACAACGGAACATCTAATCAAACCTTTTAGTATGAAAACTCCTAAAATTAATATTTCAGCCAATTCAAGAATCCATGCGAAATATCAGGAAAAGTTTTATGTCCACTAATTTATTTTTCCATAACTTTAATGGGAAAGCCTAGTACAATAAACTTACCAAGTAAGAAAATCCAGATATGATTTTCCCCTTTTTCTTTCTCAACATACAACAGTATTTCAAAAAGTACTTCATTGATTGATGAAAAAAAAGTTAAAAAATGTAAACGAAAAATTGATGAGGAATTTTGAAGATTTCATTACAGGCCATTCATCTTTAAGGAGCAGATATAAATATCAACTAGTTATATTTCATTTTTTTTGGTAAAGATTTTTTTTACTTAACGTAATGATTGACATTACAGCAACATCATTTTGTCATTTTTGTAATTTCAATATAAGCACGTCGGTATCGTGGCGCCGTAAGGCATTTTAGAAGATGTGTGACATGGCAGAAATGTTAGAATACGCTTTACCAATTTTAGATAGAGAAAAGGTTTAGATTTTAGAACTTCCTTATGATGAAAAAAAATAAATATATATATAGCAAAATGATTATAAAAAACAAGATACAAAATGTAATATTTTTCAATTTTCAATTCATATGGTCAAAATTATTATTTCTAATATAAATATTGCATTTTTTTTCTAAATAGGTCCATAAAAGTTGGTTTTTTCTGATTCATAAGATAAACTCTAGATCTTTTAATACAGAGTGTTAAATTTTTGAAAAATGTGAACTACTTTTTCAGACTTTAAAACCGGTGTCAAAAGCTTGCATTTCCTAGTTGTGCTTCTGTTTATAGTGTAGTATTAAACAAGTGTTTCTTTTCTTTACAGATGATAAATATAGCTTGTTTCTTGTACCTTGTTCTTGTTCCTTTATTTTTCAATAAGAACGCATTATAAATATTCAAATTATTATTTTTAATATTATTCATGATCTAAGTCTTACAAAAATAATATCAGAATGTGTTTCCAGGAGTAATGAATGATCAGATAATATTTATTTTTATAAAGTCACATTCATATTCACATGTATGATTACAATAGAAATTTTAAAGTATGCCAAAAACAAATGAAAATGTGAAAAAAAAAAATATAAGAAATTACATTGGAAGCAGAGCTTTTAAAATTTAACCCTTTTAAATAAAAGGATTATTAAATCTTAACAAAAAAAAAAAAAAAA
>NW_022690816.1:0-539 GCF_011630105.1 Anneissia japonica
TTTTTTTTTTTTTTTTTTTTGGTTTGTTGTTGTTTCTACTATTTGGACAAATTAATGGAAAAAGAAAATAAGTGAATTATAGTTAGAAATTGAATTGATTGATAAGTAAAATAACGTCACCCATTCAATTTATTAGATTGCATTGCTGAACGTATAGCATATTAATTTGTTTAATAAAAATTCACAATTTATAGACATCATTTACATTGCCTAATTAAGTTATGAACGTCAGTTTTTAACTAATATAAAGTGTTGTAACAATTTGCCTATTAAATAGCGTTAATGGTCCAATGGATTAATTCGTCGCTCACATCACGAACTAACACAATCGAAGTAGATTGTGTTAGTTCGTGGAATCACAGTAGTGCGTCAAAACGAGCGTTGGTTGTCAAGCGATTTTGTATTCTTTACCACACAAAAAGTCCTTAACGACAACAGCGCGTATTTTGACGCGCTTTTTTTATTTCACGAACTAACCAAGGTAATTCAACAAAAGGACGCACATCTCCGCTCTCGAACATAGCGCGTGCGTACAGTCC
>NW_022690817.1:0-1095 GCF_011630105.1 Anneissia japonica
AAGACCCTCAAAATGCTACTTTGTCGCTTTTCTCACAAACCCCCTCAAGGCCTCTGCCCCTGGACTACCCAATTTCAAACCTATTATTTCACTAAAATCGTTCCAAATTATCGCGAAATTCTATAGAATGCATTACATTTTTTACCCGTTGATTTTTAATAATGTGTTGAAATCTGTTGGAAATTATCAGCTCCAGTGATTGCAGATTGATCCATATCATCTGCAGGCCTACAGATGTAAAGAACATGAAAAAAAAACCAATTTCACAGTGGTGGATTCAAGGGAGAAGAGCTCCCTACAATTATAAAAGAAAATGGAGAAAAAAGAAAATCATAATTGTCTGACAGTGCCATTTCCGGCCATTTTGAGGTGCCATAATCATAAATTTTCTTACCTCAGCTGCAATCATGGGGCTGAGGTGGTATTGACCATCTGTCTCAAGTTCCTCCCTTCACTCCCACCCTCTATTTCTCCTGCTTTTACTGTGGGTCCCTAGACAATACTTAAGTGAATGAAAATTTAAATAGGATATTACAAATTATGGATTTTAGAAATCCATTAAAAAAGGCCCTCAAAATGCTAATTTGTCAGAGCTTCCAGAAGGTTCGCCCAACCCTCACGGGGACCCCTAGGCAATCGCCCATCGTAAGGTCCACTTCGGTTGCAAAACGCACCTCTCCAACGAAAATCCTGCCTACGGGCCTGCCCTTACTAGGCATTATAGGGTAGGCTTTATGTAGGCTGGGATTTGCAACAAGGTCTTGGACTAGGCCTCTATTAGGAGGCCTGGTCCTAGTCTAGGCCTATAATATAGTAAAATTCTGTATAATTAGTCATTATGATTACAATTTTACATTGTACCAAGGTCAATATTAACGATCACATTTATTTTTCATTGAAAAAAAACAAAAACAAAACAAAACTTTAAAAAAATTAACTTAAGGATTTTAAAATATTAAAAAAAAACTGTACACTTCAATAAAAAATATTAAGTTAACTTAAAACACAGACAACGCGATAGGATATGAATTTTGCGAGAATAATTGGTATACTTGTACTGTATTTTCTCAAGCGCCGTTCGTTTTTGGGGTTGCT
>NW_022690818.1:0-861 GCF_011630105.1 Anneissia japonica
AATTTCTTTAATCCTACAAATGCTATATCCACACAACAAAAAAGACATGATAAAAAGTGACAAATTGAAAACACATCAACACATCAAAAGTACTGATGTAAGGGGAGGGCATGATGGGGAACAATGTGCCCATGTTTAACTACTTAAATAATTTTCTATCAAATTTTCAAAACGGAAGGGTGGGGTGTACCATCTCCACTAGATATGCCACTGACACACATAGCTCTACTAGCCCACAAACAAGAAACTGTAAAATATCATGGGGAAAATGGCACCCAGAGAATTCATTGAAGGGGTTACCTACTCTCTTATATACCACTGACACACACTATACCTATACAGATACAGTGCACCCTTCAATTCGAAACCCCTCTAATTCGAGACTACTTTTCCAAAGACCCAAATGACAATCTTCAATCTTTTAACACAAAGATAGCCCTCTTATTAGAGACCAACCTCGAGACCAACCCAAATTTTCAGGTCCCAAACGTGGTCTCGAATTGGAGGGCAAACTGTAAATAAATAATAAATACAGTAACATAATTATTAACATTAATTTTAACTGGTAATACACAGTACCCAGTTGTGAGGATCTTTTTCAATTCAATATAATTTTATTTTTATTTGAAAACATCGATATTGGTGGGCAGCGAGTTTACTAAACAAGGTATAAAAAAGTGTCGCTTTAAATGAAATATTACGCAATGCTACTTCTGAAGAATTCCATGGACACGAAAACGATATAAACATGTGTATTGTATGTTACCATGGTTACTGTGAATCCTCAGCTCCACAATATGAAAGGCATCTGTATTTGATTTCTGGGAAGGTAAAATTTTTCAAAATCATATTACAGTATAT
>NW_022690819.1:0-2143 GCF_011630105.1 Anneissia japonica
ATGTTATAGCTGAGACAATTCTCTTTCATATATTTGACTTCTTTTTAGATTTTGATGACGTCATCTTGGTCAAAAAAAATTTTTCTGACCCCCTCATTTCTCTTTCTTCAAAACGTTGTTGACCCCATATAATCTTACATATTCATCATTTCTAAATCATATTAGGTGAGCATAATATTCAGGTCAAGGTTGAATGTCAGGTACCTGAATTTTCCGTTCGCGCGACGTAACGTGCGCGTACGCGTGCGTCAACATTTATATATTCATAAAACCATGAATATTTTTAATCAGTTATAGCTCAATAGGATGAAAGGTGACCCCTAATTTTTATTTCATATTCTGAAAGCACATGTGTTGTAGATACGATTTCATAGATAATAATGGCTGATCGGACATTGTGACGTTATCATATTGCCATTTGAATTAAAAAACAGAATTTTTATTTGTGATGCCATTATGTTTATACTTGTTTGAACGTATGTCGCTTATTCTTGATTGATTGTCTCCCACCTGTGAGTATGTTATAGCTAAATCAATTCTCTTGAAGACATATCCCTTTATTTTTCATTTTGATCACGTCAACATGGTCAAAAAGAATGAATTTTGGAGCCCTTTTATCTCTCATTCTTAAAAGGTGTGAAACAATAGAACAGAGTGAGGGCGGCAGACTGTATTTCGACGCTATCAGACTAATATATATAGGTTATGTGAAGGGAAAGTTCGTGTGGCATTACCGACTAACAGGCGTCTTTAAATACACTTGACAATGTTTAATTTCGTGTGCTGTTACTGTACACGCACACATGGTGACGTGCGTGTATGTTAACATTAGAAAATTCTCCATATTACTATTCAGATAGTTTAAAGAACGTTTCGGGTCATTTTCAGCATTTCAAAACTTTCCATAATTTACCCGCCGTACGTTCATTTCCAGGCACACATCAAATATTAAAGCTGGAAATCACGTTTTGTTACATACTTTGTGTTCCTGACACATTATTCATATCAGGAGTCACTCTTTGTGCTATTACCGTGCTCACGGGCGTCAAGACGTACGTGTACACATGCGGAAATCTTTTAAAATGCTGAAAATTATTCTTTTAAAAAAAATTAATTACAGCATATTTTAGCATATGATGACACTTTTCAATCAGCACCACGTGATCTTAATGAGGGTCAACGTGCGGAGGATCACCTAACTCGTCCTCAGTGACGAGTTCAAATCTAGTTTTTATTGTCATTGTAGGATATTATATTATAATACTATAATAAATATAAAAATTATTTTTATTGACAGTGCGAACCCAATCTTCTTTCAATGATGCCAGGAGAAATTGAGGACAGAAGTTTAACAGCTTTCCAAAAGATTCTGTTGTGGAAAGTGATGAAGCCAGATGTGGTATGTATACACATGTCTTCAACCTGTGTATATCTACATAACATTCAATTTCAATATATTTATTTCACTTGTTCAAAGTATATACTGTACATACAAAACAATGTAATGGTTGTAAGAAATAACATTACACATGTGATTCAATTACTGACCAATAAGATAAGCCATTAAAGTCCATACTCAAGCTGATGCCACACCTTTATATGAGGAACTCACACACTCAGGTATTTGTCACATAAAACTTTATCCATAGCCCCATAATTTCCATGACCTAAGAAGGTGAATAAGAAATTGTAATAATACAAAACAATCTTGATACACAATACTGCAGCTGACGCCACCCCTGATCTCTACAAATTATGTGTAAGAAATTTTAAGATTAACTAGATACTGACGGTATTGTATTTTTGTATTCAATGGTTTTCTTAGACCCGACAGCTATGCCATTGCCTGGCTGTGCATCAGCTTGCTTCAACAATTGCAAAGACTACTGGTTATCACATAGCAGATGTTCTTCCACAAACTTCAAGTAACAAGCCAACCATCTTTATCTTACCATCACCTTATGGTGCATCTCCCGACTCAGCAAATTCAGGTAAATTACTTATTTAAAAAAAAAAAAACTACTTATTAAAATAATTTACATTAAAAATATTTTTAATGTAAATTATTTTAATAAGTAGTTTTTATATTTTAAGACGAATTTGTACTGTTTTATGGATGTTTTTGTACAGATCCTGATGGAGA
>NW_022690820.1:0-674 GCF_011630105.1 Anneissia japonica
GTTACTAAGCTCTGTTTGAAGTTTATCAGGAGTACACAATCTGTGGGCTCTAGAAACTAAACTACGAATCCAGGAGATCTTATGGTTTCATGGAGCAAAGCTATCATAATGGACATATTGACCTGTATGTGTATTTTTACGATATATACTCATGCTTCCTACACTGTTGTTAGGAAGAAAGGTGACCCCCAATTTTTATTACATATTCTGAAAGTACATGAGTTGTAAATATAATTTTATATATCATAATAGCTGATCGGACATTGTGATGTCATCATATTGCCATCTGAATTAAAAAACAAGAAACAATTTATATTTCTTTTCTCAAAACGTTGATGACGTCATATCATCTTAACCATTTGTCAATTCTGAATAATATTAAATGGGCTTATATACTTCAGGTCAAGGTTGAATGTTAGGTATCTGACTTTTTTGTTTGCGCGTCTGAACGTGCGCGTACGCGTGCGTCAAAAATTACATATGCTTATAATTGGTGATCCGCTAACATTAGCGGATCACCTATTGTTATTGTCAGAATCTTTCTTTCTTTCTTTTTGGTGATCCGCTAACGTTAGCGGATCACCTCTTGTTATTGTCAGAATCTTTCTTATTGGTGATCCGCAGCTAGTGCGGATCACCTATTGTTATTGTCAGGATCATCATCTTCATCTTCT
>NW_022690821.1:0-897 GCF_011630105.1 Anneissia japonica
TACTGCTCAGTATAATATTTCTATTACTGATGACTTGTTTTCAGGTTTTAGCATTATTGATAACATCTATGCACCTGTTTTTTAGGTTGCTCAAGTTACTGCTGTAGATCCTGATTTGAATAGCCCGCTGACCTCCAGAATAACATACAGAATAACTGCTGGAAACATTAATAACATTTTCACGATAAAATGTAGGTTTAAACATTTATAATTGTCTTATTTTTCATGTCTGTTACGTTTTTTTAGTTATTTATTTGTCTTTTTATGAAAAATGTTATCTAAATAAAGAGTTTATGTTGTCTCTTTTCTGGAACACAAATTAATTTTGGTAAAATAAAAATGTGTTTTGTTTTACAGCTGACAGTGGCTATGTCCACACGGCCAAGTTGCTTGATTTTGAGACAATGAGGGCGTTCTCACTCCAGATTGAAGCCGCTGACGTTGATGGAAGGCTTGGCTTTGCTACACTTAATGTAACGGTACTAGATGTTAATGATAATGATCCTGTGTTTCCCAATGGTCCTTATGAATTTTCTTTTCCAGAAAATGTTGGATCTGGTAAGAAATATGATTTGTATATTAGCATAACATTTGTAACATTAATCTCTGAATATGTAATAATAATTATATTAAAAAGTAATAATGATAATAATAATGTTAAAAATAATAAAAGATGATTCTAATACTTAAGCTTGGTTTCCATAAAGTCGCTACTCTATCGCTACATTGTTTTTAGTGCAAACGTTGCACTACATAGCTGTCCCTGATGCAACCGGGAATGCTCGCTGATTCAACCGACCAATCATCATCACTGAAAGCTGTCAGCGATAGTGTATAGCGATTGTGTGGAAACCAAGCTTTTGTTATATGTGAATCTTTAGCTACAGTACACATTAC
>NW_022690822.1:0-783 GCF_011630105.1 Anneissia japonica
GCTCTATGCGCGATAGACCACGCTGCTGCACTGTCGGTTCATGGTAGGCCTGGCCGCTATTGGCGCTCAATAGCTTGGTTTTTGAGATGTTTTAGATCATCCTAGGGACTTTTATTATAAACAAGCCCATAAAACAAATGATTCCAAAGGCTGGGAAAAGGCTAAACAATTGAGAAATAAGGTAAATATTCTAAATAGAGACATAAAACGTAAATTTTGCACTAATTCCATTAAATAAAACGCTAAAAGATCCAAAGAAAATGTGGGATACTATTCATAAGTTAATTCCAAAAAATCATCCCAATGTTGAACTAGTTCACAAAGATAATAGGTTTACAACTTCTGATAAAAAAAACTGCTAATCAATTTAATGAACATTTTACTTCAATTGGAATTTCTCTTGCCAACAAATTTTCTAATCCCTCTATTAACCTTACTAACACAACTTTTAATGCTAATTATGAGCTTTTCATTTTTGATATTATTACACCTGATTTTGTGTTTCATGAAATTTCTAAACTATCTAACAATAAGGCTAGTGGACTGGATGGTAGAGACTATAAACTTCTAAAATTGGCAGTGCCTGTAATTTGCCACTCACTTGCTTATATATTTAATCTGTCACTATTGACTTCAACTTTTCCACTTGAATGGAAACAAGCAAGGGTCACTCACAAAGAGGGTGACAAAGCCGATCCAAACAATTACAGACCTATATCCATCCTATCACTAGTAACTAAGATCATTGAATGTGCTGTACACCAACAATTATATGATTATTTG
>NW_022690823.1:0-504 GCF_011630105.1 Anneissia japonica
CTGTAAGATGAATGGGAATATAAATGGATGAGGGTGGGGGGGGGCACAATTTTTCACAAGAACCCCAAGAAGGAGCGGGGGTTCGGGTGGTATTCCCCGGGAAAATTTTGATTCTTAGATGGCGGGAAATTAACTTTCCCGACTTTGAGCTAGGTGTCTTTAATGTAATGAAAACTTAGGCAAACTTTCTCATTCTTTTTACAATATAGGCCTAGGTCTGTTATGTGTGTATATACATAAAAAAAATGAGTAGTTGCATACGTATTCTTTTTCCCATGAATGGATAAACTCTAAAGAGAAAGGGGGGTTTGAGGGTTCTCCCCCGGGAAATTTTTTTATTCCTAGATGGCGGGAAAATTCAAGGTTTTCCCCTCTTGAAAACGATTCCATGAATCAATGAACCCCAAAGAGAAAGGCGGTTTCGGGTTCTCCCCAGGAAAAAATGTTGATTTCTAAATGGCGGGAAATGAGCTTTACAGTTCAAAATGTCTTTTAATGACTTCA
>NW_022690824.1:0-560 GCF_011630105.1 Anneissia japonica
TTCTTAAAACTATTCTATTATACGCACACTCGCATTATACATTATTAGGCTATTAGGCGTTATATATTATTATTATTATATCTTTTTCGAACTCAAAAGCAACTGTCATACACTGCCAGGGGGTGTTGCCAGGGGGTGTTGCCGTGGGTGTGTTTTTATCTTTAAATGCAATTCCTAGCATATTCTCAGCCTGTTCATATGCACTACTACTAAATCATTCAAGGCAAGATTCATATTCTTCAGAATCATCTAATTTTTTTTTTTTTTTTTTTTTTTTGGCCTTTATAGCATTACTAAAAGCTTTACACCTTTTTTCATATAAAGAAATCTTGGAAATCACATGTATATATGAAACATGAAGGATGCAGGCACCTTGACCTCTGAAGATTAGAGCCTAAAAGTTGTTCACAAAAACGTGATGCAATATTGACAAAATAATTGTTTATTTTTGGTAAATATTTCAGCTGCTCTGAGTTTTTTCCTTATTCTTCTTTATTCTTCATGCTTCTTCCATATTTACGTTAAATCTAATTTATTTTACTATTAATAAATTTTGACAC
>NW_022690825.1:0-4941 GCF_011630105.1 Anneissia japonica
TTCAAAATTACTGGTTTCATGAAGTAGTTGAACACACGTGAAGTGGTGAACTGCGCTTCAGCTACATGTTTGTACCTAGAAATAGCTAGTCGTCTATTTTAGCATCTGACCTAATTCTGTCTTTGCAATAATGTAACAAAAATGGAAATAAAACAAACAAGAAATCACAAACCTTGTGTCATTTTCGCCTTAAGAGTACCATAGCAATAAATATGTGGAAACGTTTCTTTTCACAATTATACTCCACTTATGCAACTAAAGAAATAGGCCTAGCAAGTTGAGTGATTTTCTCGGACTTATGAATATAACAGAAGCATGAAAAGGCTTCTTAAAATGTACCGCATGCAATTGTCAATGTATTGATAATTTTATATGGAAAATATAAATATGGAAATACATATTTCCTTTACAATATTATTATAAACATGATCAATATTATATATTATTATAACATGATAAGAACATTTATGGTAAATGGAAACGTAACAGACAAGAAAAAAAAAACGTATGCGAAACTAATCTATTGACTATACTTATTCCATAGATTTTTACTTGATTCAAGCATTAATAAAAATTATATCAATATATATATAGCAAGAACCAAAAAAACGTATCTCAAACTCGGTCAACTTCGTAACATCTGCGTTGTTTCTGTAAAAAAAAGAAAAATAGCACCAAGTTATACAGTAATATAGTAACAATAACAAACTTTTAATACTAATAAAAATAATTGTTAATAAACTAATGTTACAGTAATTTAAATGACAAATTGGCTATTTTTTCCAGATACAATGTAAATAAATAACAATAATAATAATAGTAATAATAATAATAATAATATTAATAATAATAATAATAATATATATATAACATCATATCATATTTTAATATTTATTTTATTTGCTGTGTTTGTTATGCAGTAGAAAGCGTAGGATTCATAACAAAACGAAAATAAAAACCGTCCGATAATATTAATTAATAGTTTAGTAATAATAGTATTAATTTTATTTGCTTTTAAGTAGCCTGTTGTTACTTATTAGAAATACAACAAAACATAAATAAAAAAAGTATGATAAACCGATTGATGAACTTGCAATGATAATTAGGCCTAGTTATATTAAATTTAGCGTTTCGAGTTTTGACTTGAAAAAGTGGACCTCCCTATATGTCAACATGCATCTTCTTGATTTTGTATTTATTATCACACTACAGTATTTTGTGCATCTGTATAATAATTGCATTAGGCCAATGTTAATGATAAACATTTTTTTTTTTTTCAGTTATGTCAACTATTTCATTAATACACCAGCTTGTGATGAACAACCAAATGCAAACTATCGAAGCACAGTGGAAGGCCAAAATTACCCAAGTTCTGGAGGGATTTGCATGATTGAGTATAAGTTTGATGGAAGTACAATCTAAAAGGCAGCGTACACTGCTCACAGGCTATTAGCAACTATCACAATGTTAAAATAACTGTTAAACACACAACAATTACTGGATAAAATTTGATTGTATTGCCTCTGAAATCCACTCTTAAGGTAAATGCTGTAGCCATATACACATCTAGATGTGTATAAGAGACAGCACATACAACGCACACTGATACTCATCACAGCTCTTCGCTATTCAATAAAGATGGACAAATTGATTGTTTTTGATGAAGTTTAAGTAGGCCTTTCCTACTGTACATGGTAGATATTTTAACAGAATTAGTGTAAATTCCTGATGATGACATAATTAATGTCGAAATATTGAATCTCAATACTTGGAGTATGTATTATACTTTCTTATCTGAGATTAATCAGTGGACCTTTCTGTTTTAGTGTGAATGTATTGTAAACATTATTATTATTATTTCAGCATTGTTAAAATACTGATGCATATCACGTGAATAAAAAGGCAAACTGATCAATTTGCAAGTCTTGGTTCCCCTTTAATTGTTTGCATTGATTTATATAAGGACAGATGATGACATTGTTGTGTAATGTTAGAGAGTGTTCCAATTTGGTTATCATTTGTGTATGATATTAACATGCTTTTAAAATTAATACTGTATTAAATTAAGTGAATTAGTTGAGTGTGATCTGCTGTAACATCACTTAGCAGGGAAACATTTTGAGTCTAAAAGTTTAAACCAATATTAAGCTACTATCAGTATTTACCATTTACTGTAAATGATGTTTCACAGAATATCACCAGTACAACAATTATTACAGATTACAGTCAACCAAATGCATATCGACAGCAATGAAAAGACACTTTATTAACATTGTTTTACTATAGGAACATCATTTATATTGCTTTATACACCTGGATAGAGAGAGATACAAGCCAAGATCTAGTGTCTTGTACAAGGACACATGCTGTGTACATTGCCTGGGTTCTTGGACAAGACACTTCGCTTTTTTAAATTCCCTAAATAATGTACAGTACTTCTTTTTGATAAGCTCATGTAATATATTTATTCATATCATGGGCTGTAATTTCAGGACTGGCATCAGTCTGTGTAGATTTGCAGCAAAGCTTATAAACACAATCCTAAGTATGATTAGTGACAGTAGGATCATAACACTTAACACAGGCATCTTTTTGGTTTATAACACTTAACACAGGCATCTTTTTGGTTTACAGTTCAATATTCTGTTCCAAATATAAACATGGTTGATATCAGTAGAAGTTTCTGGGTGTTCTTTCATTTAACCAACTGCATTTACAACTCACGTTTTAGGGACCAGGTATGCCAGGGTATATGGTTTCTGTAAATAATAAATAGACAATAATTATTTCTTGATAGCCACATTATACTAATGTCCTTGTAAATTATTAGCACTCTACAGTTATTTTTGAAGAACATCCCATTAGAGTAACTGAACCACAATAATCTGGTAGTGTAATGTGTCTGCTTTCAGTAGATCATGCATACTGTACAACATTTGCATACATATATTATTTAAAGAAAAAAAAAAACTATCTACAGTAAATTAGAAAACAAAGAGCAACTTTTAAACAGAAAATTATTTTTTTAAATCTGTGAGATTGAGTTAAAATGTTTGGTTATTAGAGTTAACATATTCAAACAGGCAAAATAAGCTTTTGGTATTTAATCTTACATTATCATATCCCATGCTGATGAGGTCACCATTGATGACTAGGCTCTGTCAATGAAATAAAGTAGAACAAAGCTGTAAAACAAACCATAATTTAACATTTAGAATTATTACTTAATAAAATAGTACAGTAATTATAATCATCATTTTTCCTCATACAAAAACTATTTATTCCATCAAATGGTTCAGAAAAATTGTTATATTTTAAATTACAGTTTGAGAATACAAAAGGGGATAATAGAGGGCCACCACTGGTATACACCAGCCTCTTGCAACACTTTTTTAGGGTGGTGTACAGTGAGAAATTCAATCAATCAAGTGCCTAGGGCTAGTAGTAGGTAGGCCCTCTCTGGCGTCATGCTATTCTCTCTAGGCCCGTGTAAATTTGTTATCTGCTACGCTGTCGTTGGCCCTCTTTCTTGTTAATGTTACAGTAGTGTTATCCGATTAGCTAGCCTACCCTAGGCTAGATACCTAGCTACTTTAGACGGCCTAGGCCTCGTAGTAGTCTGGGACCCGGTGTTTCCTACAGGCTGCTAGGCCTAACGTAACATATACAGTATACGATCTATCGAGGCCCCTAATTCCTATCGTTATTAATATTGTCTTAAATACACGAAATATACTTATCTTGGATTGTGATAAAATATAGGTTGAAGACTGACGACATTATGCAGCACCTACTGTCGAAAAAAACCCTGTTGTTCTCACTTCTGGATTGAAAACTAAACTCCGCATTGCATCTCTAAACTTCGCGGTACCCCCAACTTCGCAATGCCACCAGCCCCCCCACCCCAGTAATGGCGCCGACAATAGAGGGCGACACTCAAAAATGTTCTCTTGGATAGGTCTATACACAAACGCTCCAACGAAAATAAAGGCCTACAAACTATGGAACGCCGGCAGTGCATGAGCATTACAAATGCAGCAGTGACCAAATGAATTTGGTCACTATTTATTTATTTATTTGAACATACACCTTTGAATCGGTGGCACTCAATATCAATTGGTGCGTTCATACAAACATAAAAAGGGTAAAACTTAACAAACAAAATAAATAATAATCGACAATATAAGAATTAATATAACAAAATTAAAGCCCCATTCCCGGCAAAATTTCTGATGTTAAGAAAAATCTAATTTTTTAATAATGTTATAAAGATTTATAAATATAATACGAAATTGCTAGTTTAACTAAATTTTGACATTCCTAAGCATGAAAAAAATGTAAAATAAGACTGAAATTTGATTTTTTGTGTTTCACACAAAAAATAAATGCGAATGGATTTTCCTGTTTTATTTTGCGATAGGTCGTGCGAAGAAATATAGGCCTAGTAGGCGCCGAAAACATTAGTCTATCCAACACTGCTAGTGCTAGTCTAGGCCTAGCCTTACCTCGATTTAGATTCTGTTATCACACAAAAAACGGCCGACATGATATTTTCCGTTGCTTGTATTGACACTTGTGAAATATAATATTGCATAGGAATTATTTCAAATTTGTTAAAAAACTGATTCTGACCGAGATTTTGACACTTAAAGCCCCATTCCCAGCAAAATTTCACTAAAAACTGACTTTTTTTAGAAAATATGCATTTGCATTACTCCAATTTTTATAAATCATGGAAAAATATTGGCATGAATTTTAGTTTTACGCAAAAGAATTTAAAAAAATGAGAAATACAGACTATTTCTCATGAAATATTACCATTTTCTCGACGAATTCATCGTTACTAGGCAAATTCAGAGGTTGTAGATCGCATCCACTGGAATATTCTCGCTTTTATTTATACTTTATACAGTCAATAAAGTGCGCCCTCTCTAATGAGAT
>NW_022690825.1:4980-5298 GCF_011630105.1 Anneissia japonica
TTTATTTATTTTTTGTGTGGAACACAAAAAATCAAATTTCAGTCTTATTTCACATTTTTTCATTCTTAGGAATGTCTAAATTCTGTTAAACTAGCAATTCCGTATTATAAATCTTTATAACATTATACAAAAATTAGATTTTTCTTAAAAACTGAAATTTTCCGTTGCTAGTATTGATACTTGTGAAATATAATATTTCATAGGAATTATTTCAAATTTGTTAAAAAACTGATTCTGACTGAGATTTTGACACTTAAACAAACATATCTCATCCTTAATCGAACGACCGCATTGTGCGAGATACGAAGTACAAAAATA
>NW_022690825.1:5319-7282 GCF_011630105.1 Anneissia japonica
TGACTGTATAAAGTATACATAAAAGCGAGAGTATTCCAGTGGATGTGATCTACAACCTCTGAATTTGCCTAGTAACGATGAATTCGTCCAGAAAATGGTAATATTTTATGAGAAATAGTCTGTATTTCTCTTTTTTTATTCATGATTTATAATAATTGGAGTAATGCAAATGAATATTTTCTAAAAAAGGTCAGTTTTTAGTGAAATTTTGCCGGGAATGGGGCTTTAAACAAACATATCTCATTGCCTACTCGAACGACCGCATTGTGCGAGATGCGAAGTACAAAAACTAATCCCATTAGATAGGGCGCACTTTATTGACTGTATAAAGTATGCATAAAAGTGAGAGTATTCCAGCGGATGCGATCTACAACCTCCGAATTTGCCTAGTAACGAAGAATTCGTCGACAAAATGGTAATATTCTATGAGAAATAGTCTGTATTTCTCTTTTTTTTAAATTCTTTTGCGTAAAACTAAAATGTATGCCAATATTTTTCCATGATTTATAATAATTGGAGTAATGCATAATGCATCTTTTCTATAAAAAAAATCTGTTTTAGTGAATTTTGCGATATAATAAGAATACTTATATACTGTAATAAGAATACTAGAGCGCTAACTGCAATGTATTCGATGTTCGAAATACGCAGTGCTCTGTGTGTGTACCATCCAAGATGGCTGCCATAGATTCAGCCAATCAAATTTCGAATAAGCACTATCACTTTCAATGGCGCCCTCAATTTGTACGGAAAGTTCAGTATAGCTAGTTACCCGTATGTTTGAAACTCGAGCGTTGCGGTGTATGGGTGTAATGTACACAATTTTAATTTTTTTTACATTTTTGAATAAGATGTTCTAGTTGGCCTCTTTTTGGCTACGATAGTTCAATAATTTGTTATTATCAATACTACAGTAATTATCATTAATGAAATAATAGTCAGTTTCGAGGGCTTATTTATGGTAATAATATGATAGTAAGCCTGAAGGTGGCACTTTCCTACGGCGACCATCTTGGATGGTACACATACACAACTCTGCATTGCTTCGCCATCTTGTCAGCACTCTAGCACCCCTTCCAGACGGGGACGGACCATTATTCCGAAGGCCCATTGGTCCGAAGGTCCATTGGTCCGAAGGCCCATTGGTCCGAAGGTCCATTGGTCCGAAGGTTTCATTGGTCCGAAAGTTTAAGATAGGACACAATAAGATACGGTACCATAGTGACAATCATCAAACAAAATCACATATGGATGACAGATACCCTATCAAAGATGAAATCGGGATCCCGATCGGGATTCAGTGAGATTCCATCAGAATGACCCCTATCACGCCGGAATTTTGTTAGGATTCCTCGGGATGGACGGGAATTCATTTGTAAAATTACGGGATTTTGTACGCATTAACTGGATCGGCGGGATTTGGTAAAATTACGGGATTTTTTTAAATCAGGATCGGCGGGATTTTTTACGCAATTTCTGGATCGTCAGGGTTTTGTTTATAATTAGGCCTACTGGGTTTTTTTTACATAATATCGGAATCGGAGGAAATGTGTTTGTACAATTTCTGTAGGTTCAATAACGACTATCACCGGAGGACCATCATGGCTGGCTGAAACTAAACCGAATTTACTGGTGATAATATTGACAGCAATGAAGTGTTAATCGAAGTTCATGAAATCTGTAGACTTGATAGGCAAGGTGGTATATTACTTTACATTTAAAATGGTAATCTATTAAAGAAATGAAAATGTTTGACGAAGATGGAAAGCACTATCGGTAGAAATAAACTCACCCTACTCAATAGCTCTGTAGGCAATTTTATAGACCACCCAAAGCAAAGGCGGAATATTTAACAAAACTTGACCTAACGTATCAAAATTTTACCGCATTATATAATGATGCCATTATGTTAGATTTTAATCTAACCTAAATAGATGAACACCATAGTCAGTCAAGGTAATAT
>NW_022690825.1:7295-11320 GCF_011630105.1 Anneissia japonica
ATGCAAGTTATTCATAAATTTTTACAACAGAAACTATTAAAACAATTATTGACCTAATATTTGTCACTAAACAAAATATATCAACTTATGGTGTAATTAGCCTTCAGCTTACTGACCATTGATTAATTTATTAAAATCGCAAAATTTAAAAAAAAATTTACCAAAAAGTTAGTAAATCAAGATCATTTAAAACGTTCAATGACAACAACTTTATTGGAACCACATTAAACATTGCCAAGATGAAATTTGCAAACAAACAAACAAACGATAAATACTTTGTTTTAAAAAAAATTTTTTTAAAAGCACTTAAAACAAAGGACCCTAAAATGTCTGGGAAAAGGCTAAACAATTAAGAAATACTGTAAGGTGAATAATTTAAATGCAGAATGGAAAGACCTTATAATGATATTTTAGTGTTTAAATGGTATTATTAAAACCTTTTTGATACTTTTAACCCCTACTAGCATTTTTTTTCTGGATCCTCTCCTTCTGATAATGTTAACAAAGGTGACGAATGATCTTGACGATTATAATGATAATGAGGATGTTGGCGACGATGACAAAGATTATTTGGGTATTAAAACGCCAAACAAATATATAAATATTTAAATAACAATATTTATAACCAGTCACCAAAAAAGTTGCAATGAAAAATGTAGCATTGTTTAAGTCAACTGTACAAAATACTATGAATTTAAGTGAGAGGCGTGCCTACAGGGGTGTATCCAGGATTTTTTTTTGTGGGGGGTGGTCGTGATCATAAAATTTTGGACCTTATCACAATGAAAACAAGAGCGTCGACATTTTTTCCCTAAAATTGGGAGGAGGAGGTGGGCTTAACCAGTCCAATTTTACCTCAGCCCCACCACGGTTGGGGTAGGAAATTTTAAAATATAGAACTTCTAGATGACCGGAAAAGACACTCTCATTCGGACCTTCGGACCAATGGACCTTAGGACCAATGGATCTTCGGACCAATGGACCTTCGGACCAATGGACCTTCAGACCACTGGACCTTCGGACCAATGACTAGTCACCCTTTCAGACAGACCTGCAAAACAGTATTAATACCGTATTACTCGTTCTATGTGAAAGGGTAAATACGCCTAAACGCCGGCTTCAGTTAGACCTCCTCGGGGCCTAGTCTTAATACCGCAATAATACCTGGAAGGCCAGAGGATTTGAATACAACAAATGATTGAGACCGTATCCGACCGCAAAGTATGGAAATTTATTAAAAATCAGCATTCAATTCTGTCAAGAAATGAATAAAGCAGTTTTGAGTAATCTAACATTTATACCATAAAACTACCTGTTTAACAAAATCATTTTAAGCAATTAATCATTAAAGTCTAACACAGTTTATCATATTCTTTAATCTTAATTATAATCATGAAAATCAAAAGCATGTTACCTTGTTGTACAGTTAAGCATTAACCATATTATTAAGTCAAACCGTCTAAAATTACAGCATTCAAGCATTACTTAATTTATCATCAAGTCAGTACAACATAATTAACCATTAAAGGCAATGCATTCCATTTATGTCATTCAATTAAATCTTTAAAAATTAATTGACAGTTTTGTGTTCATTGAAGCACATTACTTACTACTGTGACCGGATACTAAGCAACAATCATACAGTTCATTCAGTAGAGTATCTATCATAGTTCAGTACAGTATAACAGTTCATTCTGAAATCAATGGCAAATTAATTCTAACCATATGTTGTTTACCAATCAACAAAGAAAACACTCAACCCAATACACTGCATAGTGTACTATCCAAGCCAATTAATTACCCTATTAAGAACAACATCTGATAACACTATTATAGCTTAAGCTCATGAATATTCATAAATCCTGATAACAATGGGCTAAGTGAAGTCTCTTAGCAAATGGTCTGTTTCATTAAATTCTAAGACTCATAATATTTCTTAAGCACATAATATCGACAATAAATATAATATTGACTGTAAATATAACTACATTACAGTATTCTCATCTTTCTACCATAGAAATCATAGGTAATATTAAATACTTAATCACATATAAAATGTACAGTACCAATCGCACTATATCATCATTGACAGTAGCGTCAGTAAAAAGCATTCAATAGAGACGCTGACCACAGCGTGACCGGCAACGCACACAAAGCATTCATAGGTAAGAAAGCGTTCAAGACCATGTCATATAAAACAAACATCACTAAACAATTCTAGAAACGTAATAATAGTAATTCTAGGCGGAAGCAGGTCAACTCGGCCCTGTTATCTCGGCCCCATGTCAACCAACCCCAAGTCAACTTGACCCCATTTTATATTGGTATTATTATTTAGTTATTCTATACCTTTGTATAATTTTTATTAATATCATTTTAATATTATTTTTAATAATGCAGTTTTAATTATTGTAAGTGCATGTAAATGAAACGAAATAATAAATACAGTACACAGTAAATTGGGGCCGAGTTGACTTGGAGCCGAGTTGACATGTGGCCCAGTTGACTCGAATTCGTCATGACATAGGTTAAACAATTATCCAAAACCGCGGCCAACTAAAAAATAAAAATGTTCACAGTATGTAACTCAAATTCAAATACCGGTAGGGCCTAACACTTTTTATTATTCGTGAAGCGAAATCAAATAATACATATGTCGTTTTAAACGACCCATTATATTAGAATGGCAATCTGTATCTCAGAAGTTTTGTAGACGTTTATCTTTAGTAGATGACCTTTTGACCTCCAGACCTCCAGAATTGCGATTTTCGAGTCGAGACAACCCGAGTGGAGTTTCATGCAAATGTTTCGTACGGGGAAAAAATCGCAAACGGGACACCGGAACCAAGGACTTTTAACTGTTACCAGGATAGGAAGCTGGCTGGTTTAAGTTATCTAACTTGAATTAGCCTTATGTGCGGTATTGTTATGCAAATGAGCCAGATAAGCACAATCTGCACATGCTCAGAAAAACAAAACTTTCCTTAGCCACACTGCGTATCGGCTAGGCGTACAGCCGCTAGTCCTAGCTTATCTTATTTTTGTTTGTTACGCACCACTGACTTAGGCTGTTTGTGAGTAGTGCTAAAGTGCGAGCCAGCGAGTCATGCGAGCCAATGTGCGAGTCATGCGAGCCATGCATTTTATTTATTTTTTTTTTTTCAGGTTATCCAGTTTTGCAAACACGTAGGCCTAGCCTATATTATTTGGCCTAGTAGATGCAAATGAATAACACATCGGGGAGCTTTGCCTGCGTAGTCCAGTCATGCGCAGTACATATACTTTTGACTTTTTCGAATCGTCGATCCGAAAGTATGCAGCGCTGATAGATGTTGTTAAAATACAGACATACAGATACACACATACAGATATATTTATATATATACTGTATTTACTTATATATTTATATATATATATATATCATTTTATATATACTATATATATATTATATATATTTTATATATATATATCTATTTATATATTTTTATATTTATTTGTATATTTATATATATATATTTAATTGTATATTCATTTATATATATGTTTATAATTATTAATATATTTATTTTATATACTTATTTGTATATATATATATATATTTATTTATTTATATATATACTGTATTATTTTATATATACTGTAATTATTTATATATTTATTTATATATGTGATTGTATATTTTTTTGTATATTTATTTATATATATATATATATATATATTGGTATATGTATTTATATATATTTATATAATTATATGTTTATATATTTATTTATATAATTATTTAAATGTTTTATATATTTTTTGTATTTTTATTTGTGTATATATATATATATATTATATTTATTTATATAAATATATATATATATATATATATAATATTTTTTTTATATATTTTTTATATTTATATATATATATATTTATATATATTAATATATTTAATAATATATAAATAAATATATATTAACACATAAATATATATAAATAAATATATAAATGAATATATGAATAGTATATATAAATAAATA
>NW_022690826.1:0-1132 GCF_011630105.1 Anneissia japonica
ATAAAAAATCAAATAAACTCTTAGTCAGAGGTGCACTTCTGGTCGCTTTTGTATCATACATTCAATTAGACCGACTTGATTTGATTTATTATATTTCTTGTAAATAAAATTATCTACTGACAAAATTAAACGAAATTAAACCTTGTGACATGGGTCAATGATCAGTATCGGCATATTTGTTTTTAAAAATGGTCCAATCGAATAAACAGAAACGTTGTGTAAATGAATAATTTGAGATCACTATCAAGTCTCTACAGCCAGTATGTGTAGGGATATGCATATGCATTGAAACATGTCAAAGGTCAGAATAGCATTTCTGGTCATTTTTCAGCAAACTTTTCTATTATTCCAAATAGAGACACGAATGTCCCGAACAAATTGGTACCAAAATTAACTCTCTACCTCCAGTGGTTGTGGAGGTATGAGGATTCTGGAGGTATGAGGATTCTGTGGCTATGACCTTCAAACATGTAGAAGGTCAGAAACGGCTTTTCCGGTCGTATTTTTGTAAAATACTGTTCTATTAGAGCAAATAGAAATATGAGTATTCCAAACAAATTGGCACCAGAATTAACTCTCTACCCCCAGTGGTTGTGGAGATAATAAGGACTCTAAGGATAACTATGACATTTGAAACATGTCTAAGGTCAAAAACAGCATTTCCGGTCATTTTCTAGCAAACTTTTCTATTAGACAAAATAGAAACATTAATGTTCCAAACATACTGACACCACAATTTACTCTTTACCACCAACGGTTGCGGAGATATAATGACCCTATTGCTATGACCTTGAAACGTGTCAAAGGCTAGAAACAACATTTCCGGTCATTTTTTAGCACAATGTTGTATTAGAGCAAATAGAAACATGAATGTTTTGAACAAATAGACACCAGTGGTTGCGGAGATATGACGACCGTATAGCTATGACCTTTGACCCTGACCTTTTGACCTTTCGCCACATTTTGAAAATGTGTTACTAAGCCAAAAATGATTCTTGGACCATCATAAACCAATTTCTGAAGTCAAATTCTCTGGACCTCAAAGTGCATACAAAACCTGGTCTGGCTACTAGGGTATAAAGCACATATGATAATGTTTTATGGTAATTGGAGGTTTGCTTCCACGGCTATA
>NW_022690827.1:0-692 GCF_011630105.1 Anneissia japonica
CTGTACTCTAGAACTAGGCCTGTGCCAAGCTAGCAAAGCGACGTTCGCCCAACGTTGGTAAACGTTGGCAAGCGTCGGGGTCAGATATCTGACGTTGGTACGACGTTGGTGTTTGGTTGGAAAATTTGGTCGGAGAGGTAACGTCAAACCAACATTGGAATTTCACGTTGGCCCAACGTATGAATATATTTGTCGATTTTCCGATGTCGTCCCAACGTTGGTAAGCCGTCGTAAAGATTCAGCCTGACTACGGACGTTAGTACAACGTCACGATTTGTTACTGGCCCGACGTCGGCAAACTACTAAAAAGATGGTTGGTACTAGCGTTGGCCCACGTTGGCTAAATGTTGTAAATATTAGATGTGATTGTAGACGTTGTCTCAACGTCACAGTACGTTGTTGGCCCGACGTCGGTAAACGTTTTAAATGATGGTTGGTTACAACCGTTGGTCCGACGTTCGTTAGAGGTTGTAAATATTAGGATGTAATTATAGACGTTGTCCCAATGTCTCAGTACTTTGTTGGCCAGACGTCGGTAAACGTTAGTGAAGGTTGGTGACAACAGTTTGGCCGACGTTGGTTAGAAGTTGTAAATTTCAAATGTTTACCGACGTCGGGCCAACAGAGTACTGTGATGTTGCGACAACGTCTATAATCATACATGATATTTACAACCTCTAAGAAACGTCGGC
>NW_022690828.1:0-1132 GCF_011630105.1 Anneissia japonica
GCTCTCCTTTCGCCCATTGCTGGATCGCCACTGAACTTATGGGTTCACTCCCTTTTTTGCTATTTCCTCTCTTTAACTTAAATTTGTCACCCTCTTTTTTATTTTTCGGCTTGACTGACAGGGGTGGCGGCACGGGCCCTCATAGCCCCCGCTGGATCCGCACCTGCACTTATACAATTTTAAAACAAAAGAGTTGTGAAACAGGGGTCCTAGATCAAAAGGAACCAGTATCCATTATTACCCGTTTATTACACGGTAGTTTTTGCTAATGCGTTTACAGCTTAAGGAAGTAGCGCGCCCTCAATTTTCATTTGCCATTCATTAATAGTAGACGACACTGACTCGGAGATAGCTCTGCGCGGATTTCGAATTCACTTGCTACCTACCTGTACGATATACCGCTTCTTAGTTCGACAGTTTTTTCTAAAAAAAAAAAAACTATATTGAGTTGAACGTGTTAAAATCACACAGTGCATTGAAATACGTTTATATAACTGAATTGGACAATGAAAAACAAATACACCATTCAGAATACGACTTCAATTATAGTTGATGGTTAGTTTTCTAATAACGTTTAGATTAACATACGCCTCCCAATAGTGTTGAATTGTGAATTATTAGGCCGAGGCCTAGCTCAGTGCAACAGTCGTAGACGGGCTTCAATATGGCTTAATTCAGTACTTTACCTATAATAATAATAATAATAATAATAATAATAATAATAATAATAATAATAATAATAATAATAATATAGGTACTTAATATACAATTACAACTAATTCCACGGTATTATTTTAATTAACATTTGTTTAATAAACACTCTTACAAACAAAACAAAATGGTATCCAAGTATTTAAGTTCGCAGTACTATGTGTACCATTTATTTCACATACAAGATAAAGTAGAGCTTACTTCTAATCATGAAATACAATAATGATAGAATACCTATATGCTAATATGTTAATTAAATAGTTAAACTAGAATAATATGTCTACTAACACACACACACACACACACCCACACACACACACACATATATATATATATATATATATACTTATATACTTATACTCGCCACTGAGGAAGGACTAGTGTTGTCCGAAAGCTCTGGTTCTATTTCTGGCTGTTTACT
>NW_022690829.1:0-1203 GCF_011630105.1 Anneissia japonica
CGGAGCGAATGACGTTCGAAGGGAAGAGTTGAGAAAGCATCTGGACGAACGATGCTCTCGGCAGAAGAGATGCTGCAAATTCGAATTTTACGGGTGCGATTTCAAGGTAGGTTATTATATATCTAATTTTTTTTAAATGAAAGTTCGTTCGAGATTGCTTTATGCAAAGAATACCATCGATTTTTTTTTTCGACTTTCTCAATTTCAGGGCGTCAATGCGGAACTCGAAAAGCACGCTGAAGAGGGAGTCCAAAGCCATCTCGACATGACCGTGATGGCGGTAGCGCGGTTAAACGCCGAGTTGTCCGGAGCCGTTAGCAAAGTCGCCGAACTGAAAAGTCAGATGGACATCCAACTTCGAAAATTCGGCCGGGTCGACGAACTGGAAAGTCGGGTGAGGGCGGACCACCAGAAAAACGAAGAACTTGCAAAGCAGATAGCATCCATCAAGCTGACGCACAAATCGAAAGACGATCGTCTCGGTAAATTGCAGGTAACCGCAGCTTGATATTTATTATTTGTTTTTCTTTAGCCTCGAATCGCTCGGAAATTTTAATGAAATGTTTTTCTCTTTTGTTTAAGAAACTACTGGCGGGACAAGCGGACAATATTGAAACTTTGGAAAATACTGCGAAGAAAGACAGAAAAGCGAACGAAGACATCCGACGGACGGTCGATTCGTTGCACGGATCGACGACAGCGTTGACGAAGAAGGTGGAAGAAATGGGAGCCATCGGTGGAACCGGGGGAAGAGGAGGAGGAATACTCCGCGGACCCGCGCAACAACAGATTTCGAACATGCAGAAGGAAATGGACGTCCAATCCGCACAGCTGTCGGAACAGAATTTGCGTTTTCAGATTCTGGAAACAGCCAGCTACGACGGCGTGCTGATGTGGAAGATAAATTCCGTGCGTAGGAGGAAGCAGGAAGCGGACAGCGGCAAAATCGTGTCCCTTTACAGCCAACCCTTCTACGCCGGTCGGTTTGGATACAAGATGTGCGCCCGAATCTATCTGAACGGCGACGGAATGGGCAAAGGGACGCACGTTTCCATGTTCTTCGTCGTCATGAAAGGAGACTACGACGCCCTACTCAAATGGCCGTTCGATCAAAAGGTGACGATGCTGCTGCTCAACAAGGACAACGGAAAGCTCACGCTCTCGGACAGCTTCAAACCGGACACTCGAAGCAGAGGCTTCAAA
>NW_022690830.1:0-563 GCF_011630105.1 Anneissia japonica
ATGAGAGATAAAAGGGCTCCAAAAATTCATTCTTTTTGACCATGTTGACGTAATCAAAATGAAAAGTAAAGGGACACGTCTTCAAGAGAATTGATTTAGCTATAACATACTCACAGGTGGGACACAATCAATCAAGAATAAGCGAGATACGTTCAAACGAGTATAAACTCGTTTGATAGAAATTCATCATAAATAAAAATTCAGTTTTTTAATTCAAATGCCAATATGATGACGTAACAATGTCCGATCAGCCATTATGAAGTAAAAAATCGTATCTACAACTCATGTGCTTTCAGATTATGTAATAAAAATTGGGGGTCACCTTTCATCCTAAGGAGATTAAAAATATTCATGGTTTTATGCATATATAAATGTTGACGCACGCGTACGTGCACGCTAAAAGGCGCGAACAGAAAATTAAGGTATACAACATTCAACCTTGACCTGAAGCTTATGCTCACCTAACATGATTTAGAAATGACGAATGGTTAAGATTACATGGGGTCATCAACGTTTTGAAGAAAGAGAAATGAGGGGGTCAGAAAAAACATTTTTTTTGACCA
>NW_022690831.1:0-269 GCF_011630105.1 Anneissia japonica
GCACGTTTACAAACGCCATTGATTAGAATGAAAATAGACGCGCTAAATTTTTTTTTTTTTTTTTTATGAAAGAAAGAATTTATCGAACATTTATCTACATAGAAACAAGAATAATATTGTAGAAATTGTATTTCTAAAGATGCATGTAATTCATATTTTATTTTGTAGACAATAAATATTCAGTAAGATATACTAAAAACGATTATTAATTCTGAAATGTGCATCTCAGCTATTATTAATCAGTAGGCTATGTATTATGTTATAAAGTC
>NW_022690831.1:290-919 GCF_011630105.1 Anneissia japonica
TTATGCTATATTTTGGGCTCTGACTTAATTTAACGATGGCCCTATCAGTAGTAATGGCAGTATTTGTGCTTTTTTTAGCCATGTAGTAAAATAGTACTATTATTATGAGAGTCAAGAAGAAGTAGTATAAGAAGAAGAGGAGGAGGAAAAAGAAGAATAGCTTTTTTTTTTGTTTTATAATAATAAACGTGTTGAGTATATTGATACTGATTATGCGATGAGCTTTTTTTAAATATCTTTCGGTGTGATTTAAACATGCCAATTCTCAGAAAATAATTTCTAATTTTATTATATTACCACCTTTTCATTACATAGATCTTTTTCAAAACATAGGCCAAACTGCTTTTATAACATTATTATAGACCCATTAAACACAAAAACTGCTCTGGCTTCGGGGGCTTCGCCCCCGACCCCACCGTGGCCCCAGGCACCTGACAGCGGGGGGGGACTATAATATCGATTTAATAAGCCTTTGAAACCCCTGAATTGTCAAAATTTTCGGGGGCTTCACCCCCAGGACCACTTTTGGAACCTATTAATTGAAGCTCGACCACGCCCACTTTGCTTTCGTGGGGGAAATCTGGTCCCTCGTCGGGGCACCCCCCACCGGTCGGGGACCTCGGCCCCCC
>NW_022690832.1:0-435 GCF_011630105.1 Anneissia japonica
AGAACAAGCCAAACTTTAAGTCCTCATAAACAGATATCTTACCAGCTTACTGGCGTCGAGTTTCCCAATTCAGTGATATCAGTTGTAAGTTTTGGTGAGTATAATTCCAGCCAGTGGCGGCGTCAAACTAGAGGAGCTCAATTTTCCGTCTGCGCATGCTTTATGCACCACTGCTTTTAGTAGGGCCTACCATTTAACCTCACTTCTATGGACTACGGATCAAATCATTAAAGTCCTTATAAAAGGCAAAAACGTAAGTGGCTGAAGAAATGTGATAATTGGAAATTGGTCAATTAGGCCTAATTTGTTCATTATGACATTAATTAATCAATTAGAAGTTTGGAAATTCGTTTTTATACAAATCCTGGGCTCTTTTTGGGAAAATACATTATTTCATAAATATACGCCGACCAGAGATTTTCAAGATTATGGGTC
>NW_022690832.1:545-1102 GCF_011630105.1 Anneissia japonica
AAGCTTTTACCGGCATCATAATATTGAAAATGTTTTTTTTTTTTTTGTCTTTTTTTTTTTGTTTTTTTTTTAGGAACGTATGTGTATACTTTAAAAGATGACCTGTTATCTGTATGGAATATCGATACCGGTCACCGAGTTGTATATTCCCAAAAACTGAAAGGCTTAAATTATATCTGTATACCATCGCCGGTGTATACATACTTGCAGAGTAAGGCAATACAATGATTTTTAATTGGAAATTTACTATTCAAAAGCCGCTCTTCTTTCATTATCATATCATCATTCACCAGAGCCATTAACAATTTTGAGAAGTCAATGGTCCAAGGCGATTCACTGTAATGATAGAGGCAACTATAAAGGAGCTAAGACCAGTAATAGAGTACGGGCTTTTTTTATTAAGTTTTACGATATGCATAGAAATAGTTTACATAGAAAGATATGTTGATTCTTCGCAAAAGAGTTGGCGATTATCACCCATGACGAAGTACGGGCTATTTCACCACCAGGAAATACTGGCAAAGATATTAGAAATACAAGATAGAGCACTCGCATAG
>NW_022690833.1:0-798 GCF_011630105.1 Anneissia japonica
TTTTTCCTTTGAACTGAGATCAATATGTGATTTTTTTAAATTTCTTTAAAAGTATTTGTTTTTTACCAATTACAGCAGATGCAAATAATGTTCTGAGAGATAATTGAAAAACAATGGCCATTGAATAACATTTTTTGATAGTAGAAATAAAAGTTTTAAAAATGTTATTTTACTAACAAAGTAGAGGAATGACATACAGTATACAGTACTTTAACTACCAAAATATGCAACTCATAGATAACCACAAACTTCACTTTTGTCAAATATCAAATGAATTAAAGTAATATCAAAATGAATAAAAGTAAAAAAATGCATATAATGACTGAAGAAAATCAGTTTTAATTCAGAATTTGATTATTGGGGCCATTTTTACCTACCTGTCATATGGGGCCATTTTTTCCGGGGCCATTTTTTCCGGGGCCATTATTTCCGGGGCCATTTTTTCCGGGGCCATTTTTTCCGGGGCCATTCTTACTGTACACCACTTCGAATACCAAAATATGCAATTCATAGATAACCACAAACTCCACTTTTGTTAAATATCAAATGAATTAACTTTAAATGTTATAAACAATGCAAATAAACAGTAGTTAAAGCATGTGGATCAATTGTGTGTTTGAATCACAAGTTCATGTATGGGAAAAGGGAGGGTTTACTTTCTCGCAAACTTAGCAATAAATTGTCTGCTTAGAGTTTATTCAAAGAAGTATTGCTTTTAGTAAACTGAATAATTAGAAATACATTTATTTAAGCAACTAATTTAGTTGCATACTTGGTTTTTACTCATCACTAACTAAA
>NW_022690834.1:0-521 GCF_011630105.1 Anneissia japonica
ACGTCTCTTCAACATATTTTTAAAGGGGTTGGGGGTGGCTCTCCCTCCCTTTTCGACAGCAATGTAATTTCATAAGTCAATAAGATGAGTTTCCTATCCTAATACGTTTACAATATTTCGGTCTGTCGAAGAATTGTGTTGAGCCCCGATGATTTATGACCTCTTCCCGTCGGGAGCCCTTTCCAACTGCACCCAACCTCACTGGAGCCCCACTGCCCTCTTCCACTTATTGACGCCAGCTATCCCACTGCGGTTAACGTATACGAACCGATACTTCAATATTCTGCTTCGTAAACAGTAAGAAAATACAGTCTGGGTGTGGCAGTAACGTTTAGGTCGGGGCCTGAAGAGAGAATAAATGTTTTTTTTTTGTTTTGTTTTTTTAAAGAATAGGCCTACAATCCATTTTAAAAATCTTACAAACGAAATGTTTAATTTAGAATAAAACTAACAAAGATTTTAAGAACTAAATAGCCTTCATTGATGTGATTTCTATTGTTTAGTCGATTTGTGCTTTTTAT
>NW_022690835.1:0-574 GCF_011630105.1 Anneissia japonica
TCATTTGCATATTCACCACCTGTGTGTTGGTATATTGTGTGTTGCAATAAGGTTTGCTCTCTGAAAAAGAGCTGTCATGGACGTTCTACTACATCGCGAACTGCTTTATCTTCTTCTATTTATTATCTATGTTTCTATTCAAGAGTAGTTTACAATAAAGGCCAAACTATAAATAACTTTTCTAAAATTACACATAATCCAAAAAGATGTGTCTTAGTAACTTAGTTTACATTTATGACTGATATTATTATTGTAGGTCTAGGGCCCTAGGCCAACCTTTTAAGTATGCATTTGTTTCATATTACTCGTGAATTGTGAATAACATAATTTGCTGATGCCACGGCTTGCGTACAGCATTATTTATAAAAAATAATAAAATGTGTTTTCAATATTTTTTTGATGCAAATCTGCAACAACTTCCATTCCCGTGGCCTTAATTAATAAAAAAAATTACTTTTGACATTATCCACAATTCTGTCAAAATTGTGAATAATATACAGTACAGAATATACGGGTGCAGGTCAACTCGGCCACAAGTCAACTCGGCCACAGTCAACTCGGCCACAAGTCAACT
>NW_022690836.1:0-1289 GCF_011630105.1 Anneissia japonica
AAGGAGAAAGTAAATTTAGGCATATAAAAAAAAAAAAAAAACGAAAGACCAATCAGTGTCTAAAACTGGTAAACAATGTCTCTTTTCTTTCGTATGATTTTATTTTAGTAGGCTAAAAATAAGCTGATGGATTCAACAGTTCCGAAACACAGTTTAATTGTCTCACTTTTCAGGTTGTTCAGGGTCACTTACATGTATCAAAACAAGCGAAAAGAATATCCAGATGTTTTGACTCTTGTCACTAATTGGATACAAATAACAAATCACATTCATTAATAAATCAGCTTGGCACCTTTTGTTTATATTCGGCTGTACATTGTGGTTTTCATTTCCAATGTGTATTTAATCAGGGAGGTGCTACGGTTGCGTTTAGTACCATTGTTCGTGCCAAGGAATTAGGCCTACTTTGATTATTTGGTTCGAAGCAATAATTCTATTATGAGAACGTCAAATACTTTACATAACTTTCAAGGGTTTTAATTTGTATGCCTAAATAATAAATTGCATAATTCAGCAAAGGCCTAAAACATAGCATATCTATACCTAGCTTTTTTATCATTATTTTATCATAATAGGACAGTATTAATGGTAGCCTATATATAAATTTAATCCAAACTTAGTACTGTATATGATATCGTAGTTCTTACCAAATTTGTTATTTCACCTAAAATACAACGTAATAATACCTCCATGGTAATACCATGATACAGTGCAGTTAAATAAAACATTAAAATATCAAACAATTGAGGGCCCAGTTTCAAAGACGATGATTGGTTGGTTACTTCTGTCCAATCACACAAGTTCACAATCGATCCTCTTTAGGGAAAATCCCATTTGCCTTTTTTGACGTGTAGACGACCGTCGTCGGTTCAATCCCCAGGCTAGGGCGGGAGGTAGGAGTCAGAAAAGCTTTTAGCAAAACTAGTATCTAATATCTAGTTTCTAGTATCTTTGCTTAGCCTATCATAGATGAATGAGGTTATGAGGGCTAGGCCTGGCCTAAGGCTTACCGGTGTTATGTCGCTAGGTGTTAGGGCTTAGGTCGGGCCTAAAAAATGGTGCTGAGTGAGTGTGACCCTATTCTTTTTTACTACCAAATAGGCCTAGGCCTACTGCGAAAATCGCTGAGACGACTAAGCCCTATGCTACCTCTTCTAATTTCTATGAAGGCATTTGATTAGTAGATAAATTAACAGAGAAAGGTGTGCCCTACCATGTCATCAGAAATTGTCACTTGTTTTGTCTATTCACTGGTTCAGGACCATGCTTACCTAGCCTAACTAACTGAC
>NW_022690837.1:0-816 GCF_011630105.1 Anneissia japonica
AGAGTACCCGTAATTGGTTGATTTTAATCACAATCATTAAATATAATTGTATGTATACAATTTATGAGGTTATTATTAGTTTATTAGGAGATTATTATTTAACTAATCTCAATAAATATATTGAGACAAATGCAAAATAACACATAAAAAATATCGTACAGTAGTTGGTTGTTTGTATCACTGGGTACTCATGATTGTTTGATTAAATTACACACACACTAAATATAATTTTTATGTATACAACTAATTAGGAGGTTATTATTTAACCTGAATTAATTCAGTGTATTGTGACAAACACAAAATAGCATAATCATTATGGTTAATTCAACTACAAAAAAAAAACATCAGTCACCAGTGTCAATACTATTTTACAAACAATTTAACAAATTTGTAATAATTAACTGTACTGTACTGTAATAATTAACTGTACTTCTAGTATACTAATGCAGTATTTCATGGCATACAAGTCATGTTTTGTATGTTTCTTCGACATATTTTTTCTTCGATATTTTTTTTAATCATTGGTTTTTGTGGTTAGTACCATCAATTGTAACATTTTCTATGGTTTTAATATAAAGTGGGTAACTATGTGAATATAATAAAGGATGAAATGTAAAGTCAGTTACCATGGAATTACCCAATATATAGCATATGATGTAATTAATTAGAAAAACAAAATACAGTAGTGGTGGTTTGTAGCACCCATTAAATTGACTGATTAAATCACTTCTTGCAATATTTTCATGTCATGGGTGTATGCAAGGGGGTCGGGAAGGTCGTACGACCCCCCCCCCCCCAAATTTTCAAAGGTTTACA
>NW_022690838.1:0-540 GCF_011630105.1 Anneissia japonica
GTCAATTAATCGTACCTATCATTGTATTTAAAATTAAAATTGAATTATTGTTGTAGATCCATCTATCCTGAAATTAAATATTACAGAGGTTATAATATCTAACCATTTCCGTGTTTACATTCTGAGACGTGACGTACGTACGAACTTGCGTACGTACGTACGTGTGTTGCGTAAATGAGTACGCGCAGACTGTTGAAGTTATGTTAACCAATCAAAAGCGTCAGCGGCAAATCAAATTAAAGCGCTTCGTAACCAAGGCACAGCACACACATCCTAGGCACGACGTATAAGCCCAGTGAAATAGTTCAGTTTTCTTTGCTATAAAAATCACCTTTCCCGTGGGTATATTTTGGTAAACTTTTTGTATGTTGTAGATATAAAATTTAACTATATATATTCATAAAAAAACGTTTTGTTGCAATTATGTCCAACTTTGGTGCTTCAAATCCGTATTTCTGGTGGACTAGACGCACGATTAGGCATTTTTCGTTTTGACTACGCGGCCAGTCTACTACGAACTAATAGAGCGTAACGGACATC
>NW_022690839.1:0-1176 GCF_011630105.1 Anneissia japonica
TGTTACTGCTGATATTATATATTAATCATTATTGTTATTAATGATATCATTTATTATTATTATTAGTTCCTATGCATGTAATGCAATAGGAACTATTGTAATCACTCTTAGTCACATTTCTTTTGTTTTTTATTGTGTGTAGTGTGTGTGTGTGTGTGTGTGTGTAGACATTTATGCAAATGCGCATGCGTCAAAGAAAAGTTTTCCGACATTTTGTTTTACATCGCGATATGAAGATCGATGTGAAGTTTCTGCAGAGTTCAGTCAGGACTCACGCTAACTGACCGGAAAGTCGGCATGGATGAAACTATTTTGGTTTTACGGCAAAACAATTCAACTGCTGTAGGCATAGGTATTTTGAAGAAGGCCTAAAATAAAACTAAAATGTTTTAATACTAGCTGAAATACATCGTTTTTTTCATTTAGATCTCCATTTTTCACTAAGTCCATACGACGTTTTTTTCTGTTGTATACGTATGAGTAGTCATATGAAGGTACTATATCCCCGACAGTTGACTGTGCAGCAATGTACTTTTTGAATGCAAACTGAAAACAGGTGAAAATATAAAGGCAGCCGACTGTCGGGTACATAACAACTATCTAGCTTTCCACAAAAACATGAGGCCTAAGCTAGGCCTAGTTCGGTATTACTGTGATGCGAGGGTAGTTAGATCGTTCAATCAATGATATCGTGTTATCGTGTTGTCGTCTAATACAATTAAATAATGTGTGTAATATTTAAGAATGCACCACGTTGGTCGCTTTCTTTGTTATGCGGTAGTAGTATACGTAGCAGAGTGACGACATCAAGCTAAGCTTATAATATATATATATATACGTATATATATATATGTATGTATATACACGTATATATATACATATATATATATATACGTATAATATACATGCGTATATATATATACACACGCGTATTTATGTACACACGTATATATGTACACGCGCGCGTATATATATATACGTGTATACGTATATATATATACGTATATACGTATATATATACGTGTATACGTATATATATATTTATTTATTTATATTTATATATTTTATTTATATTTATTTTATTTATACTTATGTTTTATTTATACTTATATATATATATAAAAAATTTTCTAAAAATATTACTGTAATTTGCCTGTCGAATTACATTACTAAAAT
>NW_022690840.1:0-964 GCF_011630105.1 Anneissia japonica
GTATCCTTTTCAACTGGAAAAAAATAATACAGAAACAAAGTATGCATTTTTGTCTATCTAGACATCAAAAGTTTGTTATTTGTAATTTCTGATACTTTATTTTTGTTTTTGTAGAGTATTTGACAAAACAAACTGAATGAACTCAATCTGCCAATGGCTACATTGCAGGCGCACAAGCTGCCAAAGATGGACAGGATTTGAAAATAACCATGTTTAGTTTAAGGATCAGGATGCTTTGTTGCCTGTTGTTAATGGTACTTGAGAAAGCTGTTGTTTACAATTGTTTTTTGAAACAAGAAATTCTAAACATACCAAACAGCTGCTACCAATATACAGTATCTCTGATCAAGCTCTAGATTTTTTCAGCATATGGCAATACAGTACAACCTTTATTTAAGAACTTTTTTCATCATTTAATCATTTTTTTGAAGGAGGCACTCACATACTGTTTACAGCTGAGCAACCAATTCTGTCTTATATTTAAGTCATCTCCATGTTTCTATGGCATTTTATATCAAATAGAAAATTCTTGACACTTTGTTTTCCAGTCAATGAACCTTGAACAATTTAACACCCCCCTCCCCCGCCCAAAGACGGACCAATTTTTAATAGTAATTGTTATATTACTATATTTAATATTATGATGATGTTAATTCAAGATTCACTTAACTAGTCTTTTTACCATATTTTAAGTGCACCACCTTGTAATTCACTCCAGAGTCTAAACTGTAACTTCTTTGTATTATATTTCATTTTCAAGTAGCATATTATACTTAATGAAGCATATTTTATCAGTATTATAACCGTCATCATCAAGTTAAATGACATGTTTATAGATTTACTGATACATTCTAAAATTATAACTAGCATCAAATTATTTGCAGGATGGTTGTGTGGTCGTTACATGATTCGAACATGACACAATAACAGGTTTTTATTACAGGCCTGATAAAACAATTAAAAT
>NW_022690841.1:0-828 GCF_011630105.1 Anneissia japonica
TAAATTTAAACGAAAATATGGAAGAAGCAGAGGAAGAAAGAATTGAATAGGAAAAAATTTAAAATGAACAATAATAATCATTTTTTCATTATTGCATTACGTTTTTGTGAAAATAACCCATCTTAAAGAACTATCAGTCGTTTTCTTTTTTGCCACAGTGGACGAAAAATTTAGTTATTCTACGACGTTTCGTAATTCTTTATCACTAAAAATTAACACTCGTTTTGACGCACTCCGTTCTGTTGTGTGTGTGCCTGCTGTTGAAAACAACCTTCCTAATTTTGTGACTGGCTATGATGACTGAGATGGACCGTGTTGACTTATTAATAATATTTTGTTTGGGATGGAAAAAAGGAGTCAATTTCCCAAAAATGCTCCGTCAGCAAATAGGTTAATGTGCGCTGTGGAGAGTATGGCTATGTAATTTACTAACCACACAGTCCAGAATCAGGTGATTAAGTCGCAAAACTTTAGCTGCATTTGGTGGATTAAGTCGCAAAACTTTACCTTCGTTTAGTGGCGCCATTTACTCTAGGTAGATGGCGACCGGTTTCGTTACCGGTTGGTACATTTCTTACAAATATTCAGGCAAAGGCCAATCAAAGTTGAGACTTGAGCCGGGTTTTTACCGATGTTTGCCATCCTTATATGTGAGTCATCGTAAATTCATGGTTTGCTGGAGTTGCGTTCAATTTAAATCTCCGAACTTCTGAAGCTGAGATATTCTATGAATGAAGGCTTGTATCGCAGTCTAGAATTTAAAAACGGGTGACCAAATAATGAATTAGGTGCTAAATGTTGATTTAATGCTGGGTAAGTTAAAAACAG
>NW_022690841.1:887-1074 GCF_011630105.1 Anneissia japonica
GTTTGCGAGAAAAGGGGGGTTCGCCCGAACCATAACACCCCCCCCCCCGGCTACGGGCCTGGCCTTTATTGAACGCCTGCTTGAACCCAATAATCTGATAAAACACCGTGAAGATTCATGTAAGTTGGCTTACTGACAAACAATTTTATTAAAATTCGTGAGTAAATGTATACTTCATTTGGTAAAG
>NW_022690842.1:0-777 GCF_011630105.1 Anneissia japonica
CCTAGGCCTTAGGGGGCGTAGGTCTGAATTGATTTAAAATGGCGCCTGATGGCCAGGGTTGAATTTGAGTCCAAGTAAGCTGCGGGTACTGCAATGTGGTAGTAATTGTTATTGTCGTGATGTAATCGACAATAACTGGATTTGCGCCAGGAAAACCAAGTATAGGTGTAATTTTGCCCTACCTGACGTGGAAATGTACTGAATAGGCATACTCAATACGTGGGAAAACAATTGCGAATCGTACCTCTAGACCAGCGAGCTTACGCCTGATGGCCATAGTAATTGTTATTGTCGTAATGGAATAGACGAAACTGGATTTGCGTCAGGAGAATCAAGTATAGATGTAATTTTGCCCTACCTGACGTGGAAATGTACTGAATACTCAGTACGTGTGAAAACAATTACGAAAAAAAAAAAATCGCAAGCTGTTCTCGGTTGGGACTCGAACCCACGATCTCCAGATAACTAGATAGGCATCATACCTCTAGACCATCGAGCTTGTGCTTGGTGGCCAGCGTTGAATTCGAGTTCAAGTAAAGCAGCGGGTACTGCTTACTACCTGACGTGGAAATGAACTGAATACTCAGTGCAATTTTTTTCACACGTACTGAGTATTCAGTACATGTCCACGTCAGGTAGGGCAAAATTACACCTATACTTGATTCTCCTGATGCAAATCCAGTTATTGCCTATTCCATTACGAAAATAACAATTACCATTATAATCGTGTTTATCGTATTACATCCCTTTCTAAATAGTATACATATGATTAATACA
>NW_022690843.1:0-695 GCF_011630105.1 Anneissia japonica
TAAATGTAGTTGGCAATACTAGCAACGTACAGTGATCGATACACGTGATAATGCAGAGCGTAAATATTGAAAATGTAGAACTTGTAGAACTGGGTATAATCACTCTACAGACTGTTTCATGCTAATGCAATCTTCAGGAGTGAGAGAAGCAACAACAGCCAGATAAACTCTGCAATTGTAGGAAAAAAGATGAATGTCCACTCTCTGGAAATTGCTTCACCTCATCCATCATCTACAAAGCCACTGTCCACTCAAATGATGACACAAAATACTACATCGGGTTAACTGACACACCGTTCAAAACCTGATACACAAACCACAAATACACTTTTAACACCCCCAAATACAGAAACAGCACCGTACTCTCCAAATACATATGGAAATTAAAAGACAGCAACACACCCTACAATATCAAATGGTCTATTATCGACAGAACATCGGCTTACTCCCCAAAAAACAAAACGCTGCAACCTATGCCGAAAAACTTCACATAATATATTCAGACAAACCGTCAATACTAAACAAAAGAACCGAGCTTCTGTCTATTAAAATGCAGGCACAACAACTACTTAAAAACAATTAACTCATTTGCATTTCCACCTGCCTTACCATTCATATACTCACACAATCCTTGTATTCTCTCACTCCTGAAGATTGCATTAGCATGAAACAGACTGTAGAGTGATTATACCCAG
>NW_022690844.1:0-528 GCF_011630105.1 Anneissia japonica
TTCAACGGTAATCTGCTGACGTGCCTAATCCTATAGGCGCAAAAGCCTTCAATGGTAAATGGTACAGTATTAAACTGCTGGCGTGCTTAACTCTAACGCCTATCATCGCAAACGTTGTGTAAAAAATGCAGTTAAACCATTGTGGCAGCTACTAACATGCTTTTAATCAGTGATTGCTATATTTTGTGATATTTGTGCTATAATAAAATTTATATTATAGCTAGATAGTGACCAGCTACCATGCTTTTAAACACTACCGTATTTAATGCTTAATTTTAATCGCTATTTAATACTTAACCCTGTAATTGCTAATATTTTTTGAAATTGGTGCTATATGACTGCCATTATGAGGTATAGATGGTGACCAGCTACTAGTATGCTTTTAATCATATAATACCCTTTAATATTTAACTCAGCTATAACAGACAATATCACACTCACATAAACAGCAAAATAGAACATCACAGTTGATGTGCTACAGCAAAGATATAGATATATTTTGTGAATGGCTATATGACTGCTATTAGG
>NW_022690845.1:0-952 GCF_011630105.1 Anneissia japonica
TTGGAATGACTAAAGCTATGAATAATAAAGGAACAGCTACAGATACAAAACCAAACAACAATGTGCGAAACAAAAATCTGTTTATAGCAGAACAGCGATCGCTGAAAGAAGAAAGACAAAATAAATATGAAATCAGTAAGTTGCTTACAAATACACTGTCTGCCAAAAAAAATCGGAAAACCTCAAAAATTCAATTACAGTACAGCAATTAGGATATTTCATGGTTATTTTTCTTTTTGTTCATTTAAGTGCATAGAGGCAACTGCATTGTATTATGCACTATATATAAGACTTACATTATTGTTATTATATGTGGCAAAGACAAGCCAAACCAGTCACTCGTCGCAAAAATCGATATTGAGTTATTAATACAATGTTAGAGAGTAAAATAATAGCTAAAATGGTAAAAAAATCATTCAAATCGGACATTTCCTTATGAAGTTACAAGCGTTTAAACACACAGCTGTTTAAAGAACTATATATGAGAAATCAGCCTTCAAAGTTTATGATTTCAGGCATTTCTCATGCAGAAACTATCATCAAATCCTTAAAAATGTTGTTTTAACATTGCACATTGGGAAAATAACAGCATAGAATGATGTGTAGGTATATAAAGGTTACTTTAGTGCAATAAAATAGATTTTCAAAAATTTGACATTCCAGCATGATTTGGCCATTTTCTCAGAAACACGATTTGCGACGAGTGACTGATTTGGCTTGTCTTTGCCACATATATAAATATAAATGTAATTGCCTGTTTGTTTATTGTTTGTTTAATTTATTTCTCCACACAAATCAACATTATCATAACAAAAGCCTAATATTAAAACCAAATAACAATACATTACAGATAAGTGTGTGGAAGGAGGCCAAAATAAATTTGGAATAAAACTTTAAGCCATGGCCACCAGTTAAAATTACATAAAAATCCAAAAATATAGAAACAATATAT
>NW_022690846.1:0-445 GCF_011630105.1 Anneissia japonica
AATACAAAAATTATTCCTATCAGTGAAACAATTCATAATAAAATATATAAAATTGTGTAGACAATATATACATTGGCTTTTGTGTATTTATATATAGCTTACATGACATAATTATGTTATAAAATAAAAATGTAAGAATGTTATGCCAATTTGGGAAACCATAATTAATCTACCAGACTATGTTATTGTTCCTTGCCACTGAGCATATACTATCGAAGCACTTTCACAAACAACTCATTTACCTTTTTGACCTAGAGTACATGCCTCCATTTTTATGATAAGAACCTTTTAGTAGTTTGTTGAATTAACACCAAAACGTTTGGTCATAGATCATTTTATTTTCAGCTGCTTTTCTTTGGAATTCCTTGCCCAAACATATTACTGAATCACCATCAGTTGCTGTTTTAACACAAAACTTAAGACGCACCTTTTTATTATAAAATGT
>NW_022690846.1:503-812 GCF_011630105.1 Anneissia japonica
TTAAAAATTTTTTTTTATTATTATTATTATTTATATTATTATTAATGAAAAAATTTTCTATTTTTGGAGGGCCACAACCCCCACAGAGCACCACTCGCCCCCCCCCCCTTCCACCACTTCCCACTCCACCGTTTGCTCCCTCAATTGATTGTTCTCTCAGCTACTTGACAAACTTGACATTTCTCCTTCAAATAACCAAGAACTGCATTTTCAATGGATGCATCAAATAACCAACAATTGCATTAGGCGCGATCTACAAATTATCCCCAACGACAGAAACGGGTCAAACACGTTTACTATTGTTATATG
>NW_022690847.1:0-1018 GCF_011630105.1 Anneissia japonica
TTCGTCCTCGAGGTGTTTCGAAATGATCAGTCTTGGCGTTCTCTTTCCTCTCTTTATTATTTTTTTTCGGAGGATGACGTAGTGATGTCGTCATGTGTACTCTGAATCGTTATTTACCTCTTCGCGACGTACATCAGGAACACCAAGTCTTCGATGTCGTCGGGATCGATGACTTTCGATCGTCTGACCGCATCCAGTTCCTCTTTCCGTTCGGTGTGCACGGTCAGCAGCAGGGACAGCGCGTGCGAAAGAATCCAGCAGGCGACGGTCGCCCACCAGTAGGCGGCGAACGGTAGCAGCGAGACGAACGACTGCAGAGGCGCCACGTGAAAGAAGAGGCCGGCGACGGCCACGCACGCGCGAGAAGCCGGCGACGCCTCGGCGAGGACGGCGGCAGGAACCACGACGGACGCGATCAGAATCAGAGTTCGAATCCAGAGCTTCCGTTTCGGCGACTCAGAGTACGCCCATTCCAAGTACATGGCGGACAGCTGGCACGTGAGCACCCTTCTCCAGAACATCTCGCGCTCGACTGACTGGCGCGGCAACGTCGTCCCGGACACCTTGCCCCGGTAGCCGAGCACCCGCACGTACGTCTCGAAGTCGGGAGGCGCCGGTCTGCTTTCCGAGAGGACGCTGTCGAAGTGATAACGGAGCACGTTCGCCGCGACGTCGGCCATCCTGTTCGCGCCGAACGTCCATTCGAGGAAGACGAACGGCAGGAAGGACAGGACGAAGAACGACGCTCCGACACAGATCACAACCTTCATCAGCCCGTCGGATCCAGTTCGCGGTTGCAAGTGCGGGGGACACTCTTCCTGACCGACGACGTAAGTTTCGTGGCATCCGTACTTCCTGTATCTCTCGACGGCGAACGTCTCGTAGAACAGGAACGAAAAGGCGGCGCACGCGATCATCGTCAGACTGGCTCTCCTCGCGAACATGAATCTCATCAACCACACGGTGGACGCGGACGCCACCCGTTGGATGGAACGCAAACGTCTCAGACTCATGTTGC
>NW_022690848.1:0-2864 GCF_011630105.1 Anneissia japonica
AGTTTAAACCGTTAAAGAAGAGGAATCTGCGAGTGTGAAAAAGATAGGTGCCACAAACGGGATTCGAACCCAGGGCCTTCTGCTGTCTATTGCTGTTCTGGGGAACGTTTTCGTTGATGGGCTATGATTGATACGTCTATAACATTTTGTTCCTAAATTTGAACACCATTTTAGTCATTTATCTATTTGTTTATATTTTCGTAGGTTCAGTGATTTATTGGGAATTCAAACCCTGTTAAAGCATTTAGTTTTTTCACACACTCTTGCGCATGCGTATATATATATATATTTTATATATATATATATATGTATATATACGTATATATATAATAATATACTATACTATAATATAATATAATAAAATATACACAGAATTCATGTGGGTTGAAGTGTAGTTGGCAAGAAGGCAGAGTCTTATTATTAAATACTTCACCGTTCCCCTAATTTAAAGCAAAAGGTTCTTTACTACATCTGTTGAATAAGTTATGCTACAATTAATAAAAAGAATGAAATTCTCATCTTAGGTATAGTCTTTCAACCTGAAGTCGATTGTTTTACGGCACTAGCGAATTCAATGGGTGAGCATGTTATAGATACATTGATTAAAATCTGGAACCTGCGGTAATAATATTTAAGACTTAGCTTAGATGGAGATGTTAATGAAGCAGTTGATATATTTTATCATCTTTTAGCAACAGTTAATGATATTGAGTTATTATTTAATTTCTTTATTCTACCTTCAGTTGCATTTTATTTCTTAACCATCACTTTTTTCCTGATGATGTTAAATTGTTTATAGAGTATCTCGTCTCCCCATTATGCTGTTCTTCTTCACAAGCAATGTGAAATTTTGGTATTTATATTAAAAATTACAAAATTGTATCAATTAGTTTTTATCAAGTTCATCTAGCACATTGATAATCATGTTCTTGAGCCTATTCCTGTACATAACGTTTTGGTGTGTTTATGATTGTGAATTGAATTTTTGTTATGTTATTAACATATTGATAATCATAACAATAACAATAATCAGAATCAGAATTTGTGAGAGGGATATCTAGTATTGCTAAAAGTAGTTTATAAAGTAAACAAACGAACGTTTTCGTTCATCAAGTACTGGTATACGTAGGCCTACATAATCATGGATAACACGATCATAAATACTAGAATGTTAAAGGTATACATAAGTAGAATGTAAATATAGGCCTATTATATGTATAGAATAAGCAGAATCTTACGCTATTAAAAATGTTACACCCGTAGCGGATGACTTAATTAACATCTAATAATATATTTCCAGTTTGAATTCATTGCTGAATAATGCAAGCTGTTATTCATAACACATACAATTAAACTATTTGTTGAGTTGCGAGGTCTTTACATAAACACATAAACAGGTTTGCTCATATAGTCCTACTCCATAAAGGATAACAAACCATTATTAACAAACATAGTTGACGCACATGTGGCTAGTTCAATAAATTATGCAACACTTTGTTATATCAAAATTGCAGTTTTTTGAAGGCATATTTCTCACAAATTCTGATTCCGATTCTGAAGCCCTCAAATAGAGATGGAGCAATCACCTGCATAACTCAGATAATTGACTTTTAGTATCAGAGATAATACAGCAATATTTAAATTTGCTCAAGTTATTGTTGGCATCGTTTATTTAGAACTTATAGAGAACGAAGATGTCTCCTTCCGTGCCTTACTCCATCAAAATAATAAAAATAATTAATTGAATATTCATTTTAAAACACTAGTGGCACCTCATCTATTAAATAGATGCTGATAACAAATGTATACTAGAAGGTTCCAGTCCAGTGACAGTGGCGTAACAGGCGGGGGATGGGGCAGTCTTCCCCCCACCCTGACGTTTTTTACCAGGCTGACCAAGCCGTCATACCGGGCTGGGTAATAAGAGAAAAGAAAGAGGGGAGATGAAGAAAAAGAAAAAAAGAAGGAGATAAGGAAAGGAAAGGAAAAAGGAAAAGAAAAAGAAAAGAGAAAAATAAAGACAAGAATAAAAAGGAAGATATAATAACCAGACTCACAACCCCCTGCAACCCCTTCTCCATTTCAAAAAGTGTCTACATAGCTCCTTTGATCTAAGCCGCCAGCAGATATTCTCCCCAGTGGCGTAACCATTTGGGGACAGGGGGAAAATATCCATCTATGGAAAATCTTTTCCCACCCCTTGAAGATGCCCTTTACCCCCTGAAAGTGCCTAAAAATCTCGAATTTCGCGCGGTTCGCGCGCATTTCTTGTTAAAGTAGGCCAATTTCCTCTAAAAATTGCACATTTTAGGAATTTTTGATCAATTCCGACGAAATTAGAATTAAAAACACAAAAATTTGTTGCGCGCTTCGAACCTATATTGTTAGGTTTTTTAGGGTTGGCCTTATTTTAACACATAATAGTCCCAAACTAAAGAAAAAAAAATTAAATAGATCGTTTTACCTTAAAAGAAGGGCCTCAATGTGCAATGATGGTGAAAGAATATGTTTGTAATAAAGCCATAATGAAAATGCTTATATTCAGTTTAAAAAAAAACACGTGTGTGGCCATATATAACATAAGCCCTAAACTAAAAAAAAAAATCCGCGCTTCGCTTTGAATGAGAAAACTTGTGCTTGTCCTCCTTTGCCTTCTAAGTTAATTGAACACATAATAGTCCCAACTCAAATAGACATTTAAAATAGATCGTTTTACCTAAAATAAGGGTCTCAATGTGTATTGATGGTGAAAGAATATGTTTGTAATAAATAAAACCATGATGAAAATGCTTATATTTAGTTTCAAACACACGTGTGTGGCCTATATTATAAATAAGATAAGCCCTATGTCCAGTGACGATCCT
>NW_022690848.1:3400-6164 GCF_011630105.1 Anneissia japonica
ATAATACACAACATCTGTAAATTGCTTTCCTCCAGAAGCACAAAACACCCTCCTTTTTCTCAGAGCTCAACTAATGGAAGTATGAATTTATTTGTTATTAGATCTACACAAGCCAGTTATCACGGTATCTAATAGCAGTGTGTATGAAGGCAACTCGTTTACCTTAACCTGCAGTATCAATGCCAATCCACCTACACCGACACAGGTCACTTGGTTAAAAGACAACATCATCATCACACAAAATAGTTCAAGATATGAAATATATGAAGATTTTAAAATCCTTCGAGTTCCAGTTGCATCTGTTAATGAAAGTGGAAATTACCAATGCAGAGTAGAAAATGAGGTACATGTAGAAGGAAAAACCAGTTTCAATCTAAATATATCGGTTATCAAATTCTGTGAGTACCAACAATTATATAATTAATATTTAATAATTGTCCATCTGATATAATAATAATAATTATTATTATTATGTGCTCTTTGTTTTCTTAAGATAGGCCAACCCTATAAAAACACCAGTTTTTAGTATAGCGGGTAATGGTGTCTTGTTTCCCAGGATACGCTATCAATCAATATTATTATATATAATTAGTCAGTCAGTAAATCAATCAATCAATTTACTGTACTTTTATTTTGTTTTCAATGTTGAAGATTTTATTTTCTGTGTGTAATACATTTGACTGACCTAATTTATTAGGCAAATTAGACAAACAAAACTTTACACATAATGGTGGAAAATGAAAGTATATAACATTAGTTAAACATTGTAGTGCTCCGCTAAAAAGGATCAATTATTTAGCTACTACTACTAATAGGGGCCTATACACTTTTTTTCTTTTTTTATAAGAACACATTTTATAAGAAAACTGAGGCTGAAATTGCTTAAAAATTAAGAACAAAATAAGAACAAATTAAGTTTTTCAGGGCCCATTTTTGCTGTACAATAATAATTTTCTATGTTTGAAAAGTGTGTAAAATAAAAACAAATTAAGAAAATCTTGAGCCTGAAATCGCCCAAAAAAAAAAAAAAGAACACTGAGCCTGGGAAAATTTTTACTGGTTCTTATTTTAAAAAAAAGTGTAATGCAACAGACTGAAGGAATTGAATTAGTTACTAGCAGACCGCAACAATTAAATTACAGTAATTAGTAGCCAATCAAATAATCAACAATAACGGCGATTCATGCCTTAGTTGACGAACAATTCTATAATGGAGAATTAGTTTCGGAAGGAGAATTTTCAGCAAGTTTTAAGATGGATAAAACTACATGTAGAAATGCAAGCGTTATTTGCTTCACAAGAAATGGTCAAATGAGAACTTCCACAGAACTGCAGAAATCCAATACTGACAAATACTGTATGTTAATAGCACAGTTTTACAAATAATAACGATAGTGACTTAACAATTATAAAATGCCATTACTGTAATAATTAGAGACCCAATAACAAATTTAAAGATAGTGTGATTGTTTAATAATAATTCAATTGACCATCATTTTATGTTCTACTGAGCCTGGGAAAGTTCTTATTTAAAAAAAAAAAAAGTGTAATGCAACAGACTGAAGGAATTGAATTAGTTACTAGCAGACCGCAACAATTAAATTACAGTAATTAGTAGCCAATCAAATAGTCAACAATAAACGGCGATTCATGCCTTAGTTGACGAACAATTCTATAATAGTTTCGGAAGGAGAATTTTCAGCAAGTTTTAAGATGGATAGATAGAAATGCAAGCGTTATTTGCTTCACAAGAAATGGTCAAATGAGAACTTCCACAGAACTGCAGAAATCCAATACAAATACTGTATGTTAATAGCACAGTTTTACAAATAATAACGATAGTGACTTAACAATTATAAAATGCCATTACTGTAATAATTAGAGACCCAATAACAAATTTAAAGATAGTGTGATTGTTTAATAATAATTCAATTGACCATCATTTTATGTTCTAAAAATACTCAAGAACTACCATTATATTATGTAATGTTGACAATTTATAAAGAATATATCAGATGTCTTATTGAATAGGGTACGCGTTCCAGCATGGAATGCTAGCATAAAATTGTAAACATGTGGCGCTGTTAGAGAGCATACAGATCAGAATCATACTTGACAACCTTCACAATACTATAATAGTGCTCTAACCTAAAAATAGTAGAAGGAACAAATGTATGTTTACAATTCGCTCACCAACTATGCAAATCTCCAAATTTTAGTTCCTGAATATCCTTATCAAATAGACATCAGTAGAATATCTTAAACCAGCAGAATACTTCAGACTTGCATTATATTTTTAACCCAAAATAATATAACTTCAAGCTCAGGACCTCAACTTTCTTAAGTTACGGTATATTATTCCATCTAAACCAAGCTTTTGTTTTTATATCAATATTACTGTTGTATGACTTTACACTAATTTTTTTTTAAATTTATTTATGTAGGCCATTGTTGTTTTTTAATGTTTGTACAATGTATGACCAAAGTCTATTATTTTTTAACGGTATCATTTCATTCGTAATTTAGCTGCAAAACTACAATGATTATATTTTTTAACTTGGAACATTAGAAATGAAAACGTAATCTTAATACTAAAATTTACTATTATAAATTTTGTTAAATTTCCTACACATGACCAGATAAACATATATTGACCAAAACGATTAAGAATTTCTAGGTTACGCTAATGCCGGACCTCATGTTGGAGTGCTTTTTGAGCTAGCAAAAAAATTATGCAGGGTAACAAGACAGAAGACAGTTCCGA
>NW_022690848.1:6302-20067 GCF_011630105.1 Anneissia japonica
AATATACTTGCCTTTGTTAAAGGTGAAGTTTAGACAAGCATTCAGCTTTTTAACTGTCCCTTGTCCACTTTTTAATACTTTTTTGTGTTAATGAATAAATGAAATATTGAATTTAATAGGCCTATTGCCATAATTTGTGTTGTTAAATTAACTAGGCCAAGTACATGTTTTAACATTAATCAAATATTGTTTATTTTTTTCTAGAAAAAAAAAGAAAGAGAATTTCAACTTCAGTATCAGAACGCTCATTACCAAGCTCTGAGTAATAAGCCTACTCCTGCAGTTTACAATGAACTTAACAAAGTGAATGATAACGCTTATAGTACCACGAAGAACGACGCAAACGCAACATATGCTGCAGTAGATGAAACGCGCACTAAGGTTGATCCCATTTACGAAGATGTCAAGGCATGAAGTCGGATTTGAAGAATCCCGTAATGTATAGAAAAGTGGAAAATGGAGCATAGAATAGAAATTGTGACATTAACATAGGCCTATAGAAAACTTATACAAAGTATACAAATGCAGCCATATAAATAGGCCTATTTGCTAATTAATGATTGAAATAAAGATTTGACAATAAATAAAAGAAAGGTAGGCCTATTTATGTAGATTTATATGCAGCTGTGATGAAATACTCGCAGTGATATAAATGTTAGGCTACGTTCAGACTTGGAGATAAGCTAGGCTTGAGTTAAGCCCGGCTCAACGTTAAGCCCTTCTTAACTTTGCCGGGCATTCAGACTAGCGGGTTTAGCCACGAGAATTTGCATAATAATGAACCGTAACCATTCCTGATGATGACATAATTAATGTCGAAATATTGAATCCCAACACGATGGCGTGTATTTCAATACTTGGAGTATGTATTATACTTTCTTATCTGAGATTAATCAGTGGACCTTTCGGTAACCAGGAAACGTGTTTCAAAACATTGCTCGCGAAACGTAGGGTACTCTCGCTCACGGCGTACGTAATTAAATGCTGATTGGTCATTTCGTTACCCGAAGTCAATGCAAGACCCCCGCAACTATTAAAGCCCGGCTTTGAAAGGTTAAACCGTGTGGCGCGCCAGGCCTATAGTTACTATAGGAGCACACGAGCCCGGCTTGAGATAAGCCACATAGTTCAGACCAGACTGGCAGGTGGATAAACCCGGTGAGTCTAGCTGGGTTTATCCACCTAGTCTGAACTAGACCCTATTAAATTAAATTATCATCATCATTAACATCACTGCCACCTTTCTATCATTGTCAAAATCACTTTAACAACCATTATCATTATCACCATTAAAATCACAAATATATTCACCATCATCATCCCGTACCTTGCTTTAAAGCTATCAACCATCGAGCGTGTCAATTTGTATAAGGGCATTACCCTTAATACTACCTCGTCCTTTGGATGGATCATTAAGCCGTTGGTCAAGTACATAGTGGCTCTGTCTACAAACAATACTACAATAGAGAAATGTTTCTCGGACATTACATTGGCCTACTAACTTGTAACGCAAACGTGTTGTGTAAATAGTAAAATTAAATGCTGCTTTATGCCTAACAATTACTTGCGAAATAGGATAATATAGTGTGTCAAATTACGTACAATATAAATCGTTATAATATTGTCGACGTTATCAGTTTATTTTTTAATATAAGTTACCAATGACTTTGTTTTACTACAGTCCGTCGAGTAGATTCGACAATAAAAAATATACCACCAATAAAAGTATTTATAAAATAAAATCCCTTAAAAACATGATTTCAACTAAATATAATTTTTTTTATAGAGAACATTAAATTTAGGCTATTCGCACTAATATGTTAGTTATATATATATATATACATGGCAAAAAAAAATATTATATATATATATATATATATATATATATATATATATACATACATATAATAGTTTTGATTGCCATGTAGAATTTGTTTTGGTTCAGATTCAGACTAGGAAGTAAAACAGAAATATCAGGAAGTATTTTAGACTGGTTAACTATTTGGTTAAATAGTTATCCCGATTAACAATATTTACAAATAACTTTCGAATTTGTTTTGGTTTAGATTCATTTCATTCATTATTTCATTTATTTCAAAGCAGGAAATATATTGGACTGGTTAACCATTTTGTTAAATAATCATCCCGAATAAATATTTACAATGAATTATTATCTTTGTTAGAAAGGGCTTGTCATTTGTTTTTGATACAGGACTATGGTTTCAATCTCAGTACAGATTTTTCTATGGCAACATACCTCTATGATGCTTGGTCATACAAAATACACGACTGAAGCTGTATAGCACGTCATTACTTTAAAGATATGTTACTAATTAGCAAAAAATAAATAAAACAAAACAAAACAAAACAAAACAAAACAAAACAAAAACAAAAAAAACAAGCGTGCATATATTACTAAATTATACTCTAAAAGTTGTATTTGAAGTTTTTTTGATGGTTACAGTTAATTTGAGATTCTAATCGCATGATTAATATAGTTTTTTATATTGTTCAATTCGTGTAAGCTCAATAACTCAGCTAAAGTGGAAAAATGTATTTGGATTTCGTGTCATACTTGATAGATAACAAACATGGTTTATTCCAGGTATATTAGCCATGAGGATGTTTTTCTCATCAGCGGATAGCATATTTAGTCAGAATTTTGTTAAGAATATACAGTTGCGTATCTAGAAGTCTGGAAGTGGGGGTGCTGATGAGGGGGCGCGAAGGCGAAGTGTGGGGGGTGGGGGCTCGATGATCATTTTGACGGGCGCTACTGAGAGTACGCCCTATAACGCATTGGTATGCTTAAAACTTGTTTTTCAGGTCTTCGGTTTTGTAGAAACCCATATTAGGGTGTCTATATTTGATAATTTCACAATCAGACGTCCAAATAATCTTGTAATTTTGATTTTGTAATAGTCTGATATGTTTACATTAAAATTAAATAGAGAAAATGCGGATCTTAGTTTTTGGGTTTTAGGTCTTCGTTTTATAGACACCCATATAGGATGTGTATAAAACGAAGACCTTTGGTTATCTTGATATTCTTTATGTTATTCCCATGTAAAATTTCGAAATATTTTCATAAAGATAATTGAGAAAAAATGGCCGGGGGTGTCTATAAAAAAACAAACAAACAAAACAACATTTATAACATTTACAAAATCGAAGACCAGTGATAATTTCACAAACAGACGTCCAAATAATATCGTAATTTTCATTTTGTCATAGCCTGATATATTTTTTTAGTACAATCAAAGAGAGAAATGGAGTATTTATTTTTCGGGCGTTATATTTTAGGCCCACGTTTTTGTAGACATCCATACAGAGTGTATATATGATGTTCCTCATAATAAACCCATGAAATGATAAACGAAGTACTTGGCAATAGTTTAATGATGATTTTGAAATACTTTAAATAAAAAAATTAAGAAATAATTGGGTGTGATCGTTTTTTTTTAGGTCTTCAGTCTTTGTTTTGTAGACACCCATATAGGGTGACCCTTGATATTAACAGGCGTCCAAATAATATTGTAATTTTGATTTGTGACAGCCTCAGAGTATAGCCTATCATTAAAAATAAAAGAGAAAATAGGGGTCTTCATTTTCTACGTAAAGATTGTATGTTAATAATGTATGGACTCTGGAAGTTACACTTTGTTGAACTTCCTGATGATGACATATTTAATGCCGACATGATGGTGTGCATATAGGTCTACTTGGAGCATAGAGAAAATAGAATTTCTCTATGTTTGGAGTAAGTATTATATCTTATCTGAGATTAATCAGTGGACCTTTCGGTTGTTGATACCGCTTTTTTATATTTATGTAACCTTGTGTAAACTGCTAATTTGCAGTTGTTTAATTTCACTTTCGGTTGTTGATACCGCTTTTTTATATTTATGTAACCTTGTGTAAACTGCTAATTTGCAGTTGTTTAATTTCACTTTCGGTTGTTGATACCGCTTTTTTATATTTATGTAACCTTGTGTAAACTGCTAATTTGCAGTTGTTTAATTTCACTTTCGGTTGTTGATACCGCTTTTTTATATTTATGTAACCTTGTGTAAACTGCTAATTTGCAGTTGTTTAATTTCACTTTCGGTTGTTGATACCGCTTTTTTATATTTATGTAACCTTGTGTAAACTGCTAATTTGCAGTTGTTTAATTTCACTTTCGGTTGTTGATACCGCTTTTTTATATTTATGTAACCTTGTGTAAACTGCTAATTTGCAGTTGTTTAATTTCACTTTCGGTTGTTGATACCGCTTTTTACTTTGTTGAACTTCCTGATGATGACATATTTAATGCCGACATGATGGTGTGCATATAGGCCTACTTGGAGCATAGAGAAAATAGAATTTCTCTATGCTTGGAGCATGGAGGTATAAAATAGAACCTCCATGCTTGGAGTAAGTATTATATCTTATCTGAGATTAATCAGTGGACCTTTCGGTTGTTGATACCGCTTTTTTATATTTATGTAACCTTGTGTAAACTGCTAATTTGCAGTTGTTTAATTACACTTTTTTAACTGATCTGATAAATAAACTTGATATGTTGATAGTGCCTGTTGAATAAACTGAAACTTAGCTTTTGAAAAGTACTTTCCATTGACGAGCATACAAACATCTAATGATTGTACTTGTCATACAAACAAAGCAAGCAAAACAAAACTACTGTAATAATCATCATATAGGCCTACTAATTTGAGTAAGGACCAAAAGTTTGTGACGTTTTACCCTCTAGACGTGTGCACCCGTCTAGTTCTGGAAAAAACATACATCGTAGACCATTATTTTAGGTTTCTCACCAATATTGGCATTTTTTTAAGTTCAATTTATGTCCATTAAAATATTGTAAAAATATTGGCTCACAGTTCTCTAATTAAAAGGTAATTTGTTGTTTTGGAAGCTTGAGTTCAATTTATGCCCATTAAAATATTGTAAAAATATATTTGACTCACAGTTCTCTATTTAAAAAGTAATTTGTTGTTTGGAAGCATCATATATATGACTTGTCGAGTAAATATTAAACCTGTAAATGCAATAATATTATTTTTGCCAAACCGAATTCACTGCAGGCGTCCCATACAACTCGGCTAACGCTCGAAGATAATAATAATATCGTTGCGAGTAAAGCAAATGCGGTTTTGTGTGTGTGGAGTTTTGTACAGATATGGACAATAAAGAAGCTCAAAATGTAAGATTTTCGTTATTTAATCAACATAAATGATATTCAAATATCTGTGTTACCTCGATTTTAAAATGACACAAGTATTATTTGTATTTGAAGATTATTACAGGGCTAGGCCTAAGGTCAAGCCTAGGCTTACGTCGAGCCGAATCTTTCACGAGGCGACTGGATTTCAGCCCTTGTCGGTTCTGGTGAACAGGCTTTTGAAAGGTGGTGGCTAGGCCTAGTGAAATTGTATCAGGCTGCTTTAACTTCCGCATTATTATAGTAATACTGATTTAGACCTAGCTAATTCAGAATAAGTGTGTAAAGGAAAATGTATTGCTGGAAAATGGATTACTGTAAACAAAAATTAGAAGATTCTAATTAAACAATCACCAAGATATTGGATTCCCCACCAGACCCGTCTTCCAGATGACGAGATATGAAAAAAGTGCCTGAACACATGTCATGCTTGTTGCATCGCCAATACAATTGATCTCTCTGGGTGTCGAATTAACAATGACATGAACTGGGCCCAGAATATATGCTTGTCTCACAAATGCCTGTGTCCCTCAAACACCTATAAATTCAGCTTCTTCCCAAGGACACTGAAACACTGGGAAGCAGTCCCCAAGGAAATAATTGAACTGCCTACTATAGACTCTACTAAAGCAGTTCAAGGGTGCCATCCAGACCCTAAATGATCATCATATTGTAAATAGTCGCATAGTTAGTGTTATTGCACTGGAACAAAGCTGTCTGTCGGCGGCTGAGCACACTCGTCAAGATGCTGCGCAGGCTTTGACGAGTATTGAAGTAGAAGAAGAAGTACAGTACTACAAACAAATGTTTACCCTGTTGTTTTGTGGGATGTGTTAACAGATATATCCCAGGGGTGGGGCTTAGCAGAAGCCACTCTGTAAAGTATATTGATGACAGTTTACTCAGCAGAATAATAAATGTGTACAATTGAATATATTTAATACCTTTTTTGACCTTTGACTTTCAGGAAGAACGAGAAGTTTTGCAATCCATCTACGAAGGAGATGAAAATTTTAAAGAGCTGAACCCAACTACATTTCAATATCGGGTAAAATGTTTTAAGATAATAGCAGATTAGAAAACGGGTGTTAAAATTGGCTTGTCTGTTCAGATTTTGAGACAGAGGGTGTTCTTGGAACACGAAAGATTGTGTGGTGTGTTGTAGAGGGCAGTATCCTACACTGATAGTGTGTATTAATATTTTGATCTTTTTTTTTTTTGCAGGTTGGAGACATTGGTCATTTTAAATCATTTTTATTAGAAATTGCCTGGGGTGATAATTATCCAACAGAGTTACCTAATATTAACTTTGATGCATTCTACAATAATCATATGTAAGTTATGTACACATATTTTGAACTCTTATTTCAGGAAATTATTTCAGTGATCTATTTTTTTGGCTTTTAAATATAAGTTAATATAATGTACTATGTAAATTATCAGTATGTTGTGTTATCCCATCTCATTTTGCCTGATACATCTCTTTATTAATAATCAAAAAGTTTTAAAAGTGCTTTGCATTTTGTTCAGTCTCCACTTTAAACAGGTAGCTCTAAAGTTCTACATCATCAATATACAGTATTTACTATAATAATTCAGAGATGTCTAACAAGGGGGCCCAAAGTGGCAGAGGGGGGGGGGCAATAGAGACAACACTTCCCTTGGGTGTTCTTATTTTCCAGACGTCCGAAAACAACCTACAAGGCGTTTTGGGCGATCAATTTTTTTCTATTCCTTTCTTTTTCTTTTTTTCAAACTTTCCAAAAAAGAGGTGGGGGCCCACCCTCTCTAAATCCACACCGGGTCAAGTCTCACGCATAATGCGTGAGTTGAATCATGAGCATCCATTTTTATATACCCTGTATACATTGTAATATCTTGTGCACCATAAAAATGTTCAGAAAACTTCAATGTGCAGGCCTATTGTACCCACCAATTAATTAATGACATGTGAATACCGTACTTGGCCATATCAGTTTCTTTTAATGAAGCCATACTGATCAAGGATTGTAATCCATAGCGATTCCACTGACATAGATATCGCTTTATTTTGTGATTATTGAAAGGAAGGTGCTATATTGAGTAAATTAAAGATAGAGGGTGCTATATATAATTACGGTAATTTAAGACCAAACAGTGCCACCTTAATAGGGATGTCCCCTGAATAGAAGATGGCCATTGTGTTAAAAAGATATACTTTCCTTCATTTCGTGGCCGAAAAAGTGTCTTCTTAAGAGGGGTGTCCCAAAGGAGGGTTTTTAAATTGTATTTTGTCTCAGACACTTACAAAGTTGGCTATAAAACATCACTTATTCACTACAGTATTTGCTCAGCCAGATGAAGATTTTTGTTTTCTCTTAACAATTTTAAAATTTCTAATACTTTTATCTTTCTCATTTACTTTGTAATTTTAATGCAATTTATTGCCAATGGCTTCTGTTTTAATTTGTATTTTAATAAGAAAGTATAATACATACTCCAAATATTGAATCCCAACACGATGGCGTGTATTTCAATACTTGGAGTATGTATTATACTTTCTTATCTGAGATTAATCAGTGGACCTTTCGGTTGTATTTTAATGGTTTTTATTTTTTGAATTTTGAATAAATATACCTGATTATTAAACTTTCTCTTCACTATTAATAGATGTCCTAAGGTGAAAAGCAATGCTGTGATTAAGATTAATGAAGAGGGTGAGCAATGGCGGGAATGTGCAATGACTTATACACTATTTGAATGGGCGAAGGAAAACGCAGAATCACTTATGGTGGATCAGGTCGAAGAAGTTATCCAAGCAAGGGTATCTACAGTATTTACCATAATATTTATTCTTACTATTATTCTTTATTTGTCTGTCATTATTGATGGACATGCTTTCATCAACAGGGGTCCCATTTTTTCCCGAAGTCGCAGGAGTCTCCCTGAAATTGGGATGGCCTCCCGCACATCCTCAAGCAAGCAAAAATCTCCCCTGAAAATAACCCATCTCCCGCAAATTCATAATATTTGAATGTTTTCAGTGTTCTCCCAATTGGAGAATTTTTACTTGTAAATTGTCCATATAGACCCAGCTAAGCGCATGCAACGTGAGGTATTGTGGAGTTTAATGGCTTAAAAAAACAATAATACATAGTCATAGCCTAGGCCTGGACTGGAATGATGTTAGCTTATTGAAAGAAGGCCAGCCTAGGCTACCTAGGCCTAATAAGTGTTTTTTTATTCTACCAATACACAATTTTTACTGGTGGGTCAGTTATTTTTACTTTTAAACTTGAAGGCTTAAACGGCTTCGGGAGAACACTGGTTTTTTACTATTATATCAATTGTCTCACAGAAGTCAGTGCCTCAGGCTATCGCCATGCATAGCAAAATAATATAAAATATGTTAAGAAAACTCATTTAACCAGATCTTTTGGAAGGACTTTCTTACAACTTGGACCTGTGCATCAAAATAGGGAGAAAATGTGAACAGTTCGCAACCATGTGATCATTTGTGGAGAAGTGCACCCCCATTATCGTCATAAACATCGTCATAGTTGTCAACATCATCATTTCATTATCATCATCATCTGTGGGGGATTGCACACAGGCAATACCATTTAATCATCTCATTGTCATTATTACTACCATTATTGTACCAATCTCATTATTATCAAGCTATTTTATCATTATTGATAATCATCCTAATCGTGTCATTATTATTGATTATAGGCTGATTTTGATTGCGCACCATCAGCATTATACATCATCTCATTATCATCACTATTATTATCATCACTATTATTATCATCACTATTATTATCATCACTATTATTATCATCACTATTATTATTATCACTATTATTATTATTATGTTACTAAAACCTACCTTAAGGGGAACTTAGACAATGGAGAAATTAGAAAACAATTAAAAAAAACGACGTTAAGGGGAAATTAACATGACGTTAAGGGGAAAATAACACAAAAGATATTCCCCTTAAGTCCGACTTAGCGCATATTATTATTATTGTTATTATTATAGTTATAATTATTATTATTATTATTGTTGTTGTTGTCTTCCTCATCGTTGTCAGGTTAACCCTTGAGAGAACATAATCAACATTAATTTAGATAAAGAGATTGCCCTGAAATTAAAGCATCATTAACTAATATATTAACCAAATCATACAGCCGAAGTGTTGTGCCAACTTTAAATAAACCACTCTATTTTATCGAATACCTCTCACTAATTATGTTTTAAAGTAAATTTACCTTCTAATGAAATCTAGGAACCAAGTGCTGGGGTGACAGATGTGCAACAGACGAAAAAAGTTAAGGAAAAGAAAGAACATTTGACAAAAGCACAAAAGAGGAAAATGGCAGACAAAACAGGTAATATGTCAACATACAAATGATAAAAATCGAAATTAATAAAGGCAAAATGAAGAATATAAATAGTCCTGGTTAAAAATGAACATGGAAATTTGGAATAGGCCCGAGGGGACCCACAATACCGACTATGCAGTGCCTACTGCATGTACACCCTTGCTATTATGTAAGCAACTAACAGCTTAATGTAACATCTGCGGGAATTAATTATGTCTTACCCAATGACACGGGCAAGTGTTGGCTAGTCTCAATCTTGGTCAGTCTTGTACCAAGGTCGAATCATTCAGCACTGGGCTAACTCGCCCTCTGTATGATATACAGTAGAAAGCATGGCATAGCAGATTCAAGTCTTCTTTTTTTTTCATTTCATATTTGTCTCATTCATATGAAATAAATATTCATAAATTTTATTTGTTGATTGGAAGCCTAATAAAACTGCAGCATGGTATATCTTTAAATTAATTAAAAACCCTTCTTCCTCATGTTGTGTTCTTTTATTTTAGATTTCAAAGGAGAAAGACCACGGGGTTGGGACTGGGTTGATATTGTGAAGGTAAGCATTATATTGTAAAGGTAAATGCTATTATAGAAACAATAGTTTAAATGTAGTAAATTTAATATGTAATACTATACATATACTGACTAAATTGACATTGCCTTATGCTACACAAATTTTCCTTTTTCTCCTTGGACTATGGAGTTAAGTTTCTATTTAATAATAATAATAATAATAATAATAATAATAAATACGATTTATATAGTGCACATATCCACTTAGAAAGTGCTCAAGGCGCAAGAAAGGGAAACAAGAAAAAACTTCAACTACAAAGCGTGGAAATTAACCCATGTAATGTCATATATTACTATGTTTTTTATTTTTCAAATAAACAAAATAAAACTGCTGGTAACCATTGGAATTTATTATGTGTTTCAATAGTGTTTTGAATGTTCAATTTCCATTTAAAGTTTTTCTTTTTCTCTTTCATTACTTCATCTGTGCTTATCTTGTACAATTGAAACATTTTAGCATGTAAGTACTCTATGCCTACATTACATCGTGGACCTATTAGGTCCATGATTACTTGTGTTTAAGTGTATTATACTAGAGAATATTAATAATTTATGACATATTAATTTAGATACATAAACTTATTTTTAGGAATCCATTTAGGCCTATGGACCCCAAATCTACATGCATACAACTTTCACTACAGTTGTTATGCATGTAGTGAACATTTGCTTTAGGATGTCATTCGGAAATTATTACAGAAGACGATTTGTTAATTCCTTTCCATACTAACAAGTTTATGTGACAAATATCTCTGATTTGCAAATATATATAGCTTGAACCAACTAGGCCTAGCCTCCATATATTTTGTTTATTGTCTACTCGCTGATCCGTGGCGCGGTCAACGCGATGTTAAGTAAGCCTAGAGTTTGCACATGCGACAGGGCAATAAGTACTATTTTTTAGGGGAATAGTACTTTGTATTGCCCACTTCTTAACAAATCAGATGCATTGAATCTATGTATGAGGTATATAACTGTCTCTTATACACATCTAGATGTGTATAAGAGACAGGTGTTTTTTTATTCTACCAATACACAATTTTTACTGGTGGGTCAGTTATTTTTACTTTTAAACTTGAAGGCTTAAACGGCTTCGGGAGAACACTGGTTTTTTACTATTATATCAATTGTCTCACAGAAGTCAGTGCCTCAGGCTATCGCCATGCATAGCAAAATAATATAAAATATGTTAAGAAAACTCATTTAACCAGATCTTTTGGAAGGACTTTCTTACAACTTGGACCTGTGCATCAAAATAGGGAGAAAATGTGAACAGTTCGCAACCATGTGATCATTTGTGGAGAAGTGCACCCCCATTATCGTCATAAACATCGTCATAGTTGTCAACATCATCATTTCATTATCATCATCATCTGTGGGGGATTGCACACAGGCAATACCATTTAATCATCTCATTGTCATTATTACTACCATTATTGTACCAATCTCATTATTATCAAGCTATTATTATTATATTATCATTATTGATAATCATCCTAATCGTGTCATTATTATTGATTATTGGCTGATTTTGATTGCGCACCATCAGCATTATACATCATCTCATTATCATCACTATTATTATCATCACTATTATTATCATCACTATTATTATCATCACTATTATTATCATCACTATTATTATCATCACTATTATTATCATCACTATTACATAAATGACTATTGTTTTCAGCCTTTTGTAGGCGGGTATTTTATTTTGGGTCACCTAAAATAGGTCGGTAGAAAGTGGGTCCTCATTCAGTAAAATTAGAGAACTAGGCTACTGAGATTTTGTATCGATTTCCAGTCGGAATTATTCTTATCCATAAACGTATTATATCCCGAACATGTTGAGCTTTTTTTTTATTTAACTCGACTAGAAAGCAGTACGAAATGGTGTGATTATTTTTAACAGAATAACCAAGTGATACTTGATCCAATATAACACTAGGCCTATTATGCGTTTACATTACCTTAACGTTTATGCCTATGCTGGGAATGTAGGGAAAAAAAGACTTGTTGTGCAGGAGGTGGCCAACCCCTACTGTCTTGCTCTCTGACGTCCAAGAAATATAGATGGGCAATCGACATGTATGTAAGCCCAGGGGCGGATTGCTATAAGCGGTCTTTAGACAGTCTTAACGGTTGGCCGGCTAGAATCGTGACGTCACTACTGGTCTATAATGATAGACCATTGCTATACCGCGGTCTAATAACCAGTTAGCCGTCTTAAATTTTAAAGCCTACTCAGAGGAGGCTTAAAACGGTCTTAAATCATTTTCATCATGGCGTTCTGCTGATTAATTCAACAGTGCAGTGGCAAGACCTAGGCCTAGATCGTCAAAGTTGGAGAACCGAACGACGAATACTCTGCACACTTCTCAGCGTCTGTAAAAGTAGGTATACGGAGTTTATTTACGTTCATTTCGATACATTTGCGTGCGTCGAGCACGCATGACGTCGCCCTCAATTACGTTAAAAGGGAGTGCCTGTCTGCATTTCAATACTCAAAGCGGTCTTAGGGAAGACTGTTTTATAGCAATGGTCTTAGAGGAATGACTTTAGTAAGACCGTCTAAGTGATAAAGCCGGCTTTATTAGAGGAGTAAAGACTACAAGTTAAGACCGTTTTATAGCAATCCGCCCCTAATCTTCGGGTTTCGGCGTTACATCCCATTAGGTTAGGCCTATTGGATAAGACTAAAAAGTCCGTTGCTCTGAAGGTGTGAAACTATTGTTCGGCATTTGTCACTAAAACGATATCTTTCTGGATTAGCTGTATATTTGTAATTGTCCCTCTGTGCATATCACCACGGTGTATAAAGATAATAATATATTTATATTTTATTTAATTGTTTTTTATACTAACGTTCGCCTCTTTAGTAAGTAATTACTGTTTTCCCAGAGGGCACAGTAGGAATACAGTACAAACCATTATAATATTTCTCTAATCACTAATTGCGGTATACTGTTTTTGTTCATATGCACGTTTATGCGGAGAGAAATTAGTGAAGTCAGACACAGTATTTTTAAAACGAATTGATTTGAATGCAGAATTCCTTCTCTTTAAAAATATATATATATATATACAGGGCATATTTATAGATGGTAACCCTTCTGGCGTATCCTAGAAGGCCGGCTGATGATATTCAGGGGCCTCTTAAATAAATAAAACAATATGATGCTTTTATCAGCAAAGTCTCTCTATGAGGCTTATCGAGTGAAGTTGTTTTTAGTTGTGAAAAAAAGTCCTGCTATCACATGAATTGAACCTAGGATCTTGGAAATTGAGGGCAAGCACCTTAACCACTAAGCTATTCAACTCCACTCCGAGTTACAATTAATATCTGCTGTACAATGTTCCTTCGAAATCCAAAACAAATTTAACTTAATGTTATCATACCTATGTAGAGCCTGTTCTCAATAAGCACATAAGGGACATATTTAAATTCAAGTTAAAGAGTTTTTGAATGGTAATAACAAAATTGGACGGAAAATATAGCTGATGGAAGTTGTGCATTCTATAATAACTGCAGGCAGTTTATAGGACTAAGAACACATTATGAAACCAAAGACATATTAGACATCCCAAATCGAGTAA
>NW_022690849.1:0-1078 GCF_011630105.1 Anneissia japonica
AATTAAGTTAATGATTATAATCATCATTGAAAGGTAACACAGAGTAATGTTCATCCACTGATAATAACCCGATAAAAAATGTGTCACAGATAAATGCAATCTTTGGTTTCTTGAAAAGGAAGCGACACATATTACACAAAAACAAATAACTTGTTAAACAAGGAAAATGATACTTCAACAAATTGATAATTTTTCTATTAAAACTCAAATATCATCAAATTATTTCAATAAATAACTTTAAATACACAGCATAGAGTTGTATTTATAGAAGAACTAGAGCTCACACTCCTTATTGGGTCCTTAACACACCAAACAATTAATAAACATTCAAAATAGACTTATACAAAATACAATGACTTAATTTGATGCATGAAATTGAGAACAGAAATCTGATAATTAAAAATAAATAATAACACTTTTAAAAAACATTTTTAAAAAACCTGGAATTTTAGTAACATAAAATCTGTACAGAATCAGTAATTGTTAATAAGTAGTTTTGATAATATGAATAATATAAAAAATGAAAACATATTATAAATCTCCAAATGTCAAATAATACATTAACAATTTAGCTTACAGATAATATAATAATGATTTAATTAAATTTAAAAGGTCCACAAGAGGTCAACCTGTGTCATAAACGACGGAGAAGACATCTGTATCAAACGAATAAGATCGAGGATTTATCATAGAATATTTTCGAATCTACAATAATATAGAAAACCAAACACCTTTGTGTCTGTGGTAGGAACTGGCATATTGAGGAATGGATGGATTTAATTGGTATAAACACCAAGGATAACTTATGAAAGTATGAAGAAGACTTATATGCATTCTTTAACGTGCACATGGGCCATAAATCACACAGGGCTAACGGCTTAAACGTCTCATCCGGGGGCGCTATCGTAACTTGCATTTCAGCCCTCCAGCTGACACACAAGAAGAGTAGCAATGGAAATTGAACCGGGGACCTAGACGTCTAAGTGATGACAGTGACTTGGCAAGATGCAATTTCTTTAGTTCTTCTATATACAACTCTATGATACAAGCATACCATTTTAAATGGCGCCCTCTATAT
>NW_022690850.1:0-314 GCF_011630105.1 Anneissia japonica
GTCTGCTTGACGTCCGCGTACACGAAGTGGGTCAGTGGGTCGCGAACGCGAGTGTGTACTCGACATCCGTCCGTGTACTCGACGTCCGTGTACTCGACGTCCGCGTACTCGTGATAGGTGGGCAGGACGCGGACGCGAGTGTGTACTCGAGGTCGGTCGGGACACAAATTTTTTCCAGTTTCATAAAATTTTTCCAAAGTTGAAATTAGAGACTCGTCTTGTCTGCCTTAACGGCGTACGCGACGGCGGTGGTCGAGTCGAGGACATACTCCATGTCCGTCCGTGTACTCCACGTCCGTCTACTCGACGTACGC
>NW_022690850.1:328-3578 GCF_011630105.1 Anneissia japonica
GTCCGCGTACTCGAGATAGGTGGGCAGGACGCGGACGCGAGTGTGTACTCGACATTAGTCCGTGTACTCCACGTCCGTCTACTCGACGTACGTCCGTGTACTCCACGTCCGTGTACTCCACGTCTGTCTACTCCACGTCCGCGTACTCGAGGACGGTCGGCGAGTCGCGGACACAAACTATTTCCAGTTTCAGAAAATGTTTCCAAAGTTGAAATTAGAGACTCGTCTTGTCTGCCTTAACGGCGTACGCGACGGCGGTGGTCGAGTCGAGGACATACTCCATGTCCGTCCGTGTACTCCACGTCCGTCTACTCGACGTACGCGTACTTGAGATAGGTGGGCAGGACGCGGACGCGAGTGTGTACTCGACATTAGTCCGTGTACTCCACGTTCGTCTACTCGACGTACGTCCGTGTACTCCACGTCCGTGTACTCCACGTTTGTCTACTCCACGTCCGCGTACTCGAGGACGGTCGGCGAGTCGCGGACACAAACTATTTCCAGTTTCAGAAAATGTTTCCAAAGTTGAAATTAGAGACTCGTCTTGTCTGCCTTAACGGCGTACGCGACGACGGTGGTCGAGTCGAGGGCACGTCGATGTACTCGACATCCGTCCGTCTACTCGACGTCAGTCCGTGTACTCGACGTCCGTCTACTCGACGTCCGCGTACTCGTGGTCTGTCGGCGGGTCGCGGACGCGAGTGTGTACTCGACGTAAGAGCAGACTCGACAGAAGTCCAGATTTTCGAAAAATTTTTTAGTCCAGCTATTCGAAAATTTTTTTCAGAGTCTTCAAAGTCCAGAGATCCGTGTACTCCATGTTCGTCTACTCGACGTCCGTCCGTGTACTCCACATCCGCGTCTACTCGACGTCCGCGTACTCGACGTCCGCGTACACGAGGTCGGTCGGCGGGTCACGGACGTGAGTGTGTACTCGACATCCGTCCGTGTACTCCACGACCGTCTACTCGAAGTCCGTTGTTGGGTCGCGGACTAAAATAATTTCAAGTTTTAAATTTTTTTTCCAAAGTTAAAATATAGAAACTCGTCTTGTCTCCCTTAATGGCGTACGCGAACACGGTAGTCGAGTCGAGGACACGTCGGTGTACTCGGCATCCGTCCGTGTACTCCACGTCCGTCTACTCGACGTCCGTCCGTGTACTCGACGTCCGTCTACTCGACGTCCGCGTACTCGTGGTCGGTCGGCTGGTCGCGGACGCGAGTATGTACTCGATGTCTGTCCGTCTACCCGACGTCCGTCCGTCTTCTCGACGTCCGCGTACTCGTGGTCGGTCGGCTGGTCGCGGACGCGAGTGTGTACTCTAAGTCCTTCCGTGTACTCGACGTCCGCGAACTCGAGATCGGTCGGCGGGACACGGACGCGAGTGTGTACTCGACGTCTGTCCGTGTACTCCACGTCCGTCTACTCGACGTCCGCGTACTCCAGGTCGGTCAGCAAGTCGCGGAAGCGAGTGTATACTCGACATCCGTCCGTGTACTCGTCGACGTCCGCGTACTCGAGGTCGGTCTGCGGTCGCGGACGCGAGTGGGTACTCGACATCAGAGCAGACTCGACAGACTTTTGAAAATTATTTTAAGTCCAGCGTTTCCAAAATATTCCAGAAATCCGTGTACTCCATGTCCGTCTACTCGACGTCCGTCCGTCTTCTCGACGTCCGCGTACCTGTGGTCGGTCGGCTGGTCGCGGACGCGAGTGTGTACTCGAAGTCCTTCCGTGTACTCGACGTCCGCGAACTCAAGATCGGTCGGCGGGACACGGAGGCGAGTGTGTACTCGACGTCCGTCCGTGCTCTCCACGTCCGTCTACTCGACGTCCGCGTACTCCACGTCCGTCTACTCGACAAATTATTTCCAGTTGCAGAAAAAAAAATTTGTCAGAAAAGGTTGAAATAGAGACTCGTCTAGTCTGCCTTAACGAAGTCGATCGGAGGATCGCGGACGCGTCCGTGTACTCGACGTCCGTCTGAGATTCGCGGACGCGTCCGCCTACTCGACGTCGGTAGGAGATCCGCGGAAGCGTCCGTGTACTCGACGTCCGTCTGAGGATCGCGGATGCGTCCGCGTACTCGACGTCCGTCTGAGGATCGCGGACTCGTCCGTGTACTCAACGTCCTTCTGAAGATCCCGGACGCGTCCGCGTACTCGACTTTCGTCTGAGATTTGCGGACGCGTCCGCGTACTCGACGTCGGTAGGAGATCCGATGAGGCGTCCGTGTACTCGACGTCCGTCTGAGGATCGCGGACTCGTCCGTGTACTCGACGTCCGTCTGAAGATCCCGGACGCGTCCGTGTACTCGACGTTCGTCTGAGATTCGCGGACGCGTCCACGTACTCGACGTCGTTAGGAGATCCGTAGAGGCGTCCGTGTACTCGTTGTTTGTCTGAGATTCGCGGACGCGTCCGCGTAATCGACGTCGGTAGGAGATCCGAGGAGGCTCCCGTGTACTCGACGTCCGTCTGAGGATCGCGGACGCGTCCACGTACTCGACGTCTGTTCGGTGTTCGTGTACTGAGGCGGTGCACCCGGCGCCGGTGCTTGTGTACGCAACAACGTGTCCGGCACCGGACAGAAATCTCGAAGTCCAGAAATCTCTAAAATTTTTCTAAGTCCAGAAATCTCAAAAATTTTTCTAAGTCCAGAAATGTCGAAAATTTTTCTAAGTCCAGATTTTCGAAAATTTTTTTAAGTCTAGATTTTCGAAAATTTTTCTAAGTCCAGAAATCTCGAAAAATTTTATAAGTCCAGAAAAAGTAGAAAATTTTTCGAAGTCCAGAAATCTCGAAAAATTTTTAAGTCCAGCCGATTGGCTTGCCGGTGTGCCGCAACTTGCATCTGTGAAAGTGGTTGTGTAAGCGAGAGACCCTCACTTGGTGTTCCTTGAAGAACTGGCAGGTTACGACGACTTGACTTTCCATCGTGTTGGATGCTGAGGACGCGGTCCACGATCCTTTTTATTCTCGTCGAGCGAGACGCGATGACGTTCGCTCCACCGATGACGTTTTGCGTACGGTGAACCCCATGTCACCCCCATGTACACCTGCACTCGACACCGATTACGTCATCGTTACAGACGTACATCTGCCAATCGTTGGCGTCACCTAGGTTCGGAATAGATGACGTCATCGTTATCGGACAAAAATCGGTATAAAAATGTTGGATCGTCTCCCTACCGTAACTTCTCGCTCAAACATGGAGACTGTCAGTAGCAACGACGAAATACTCGCAAGA
>NW_022690850.1:3646-4416 GCF_011630105.1 Anneissia japonica
AAATATATTTTTTTTCTTTCTCTTAACCTTTATTCAACCCATTATGTCAAAGACAAAAAAAATACACTACTTTGGTCTAAGAAACGTAACGGCAGTGGTCCCATTCGAACAAAATGCGGGGAACGATTTTGTTCTTCTTAAATAAGGAAGGAACGCCTTCTTTCGAGATCGCGAGAAACTTTTTCGTGGACGAGTGTCTGTACAGTAGTCCGGAACCCGCCTTGTTCAACGGCGGCGTTTGCAGGCGGTCGCAGTCCTTCCAAGAGCAGTAGTTCTCGAGTTCGTGAGAAGGACATTCTGCCACGGTGTACAGTTCTCCGGACGAAGAGTTTGCGGCGAGGTACAGACCCGTCCTGCAAGAGAGCAACGTAATCCTGCCGTTGTTCAACGGCGGCGTTTGCAGGCGGTCGCAGTCCTTCGTCGTCGTATCCTCTGAGACGACGGCCGTCGTCGTCGACACGGAACCATCCTCGACGATGCACAGGTTGTGCTGATAGCGTCTGTGCAGATTTTTCAATCTGCATTCCACAGTTCGCTTCTTGCAACGTCCGTCTGTATCGTCGTCGCCTTCGTCGGACCAACTATCTTCCGATTCGGTTATCGACTCTTCTTCGGTTGGCGCCACCTCAGTTGAAGACATCGCGTAGTTTGCGTCGACCGAGACGTCGGTGGCGATATCCGTAAGGTGTGCAGGTTGCGAGAGCGAACAGTTGCTGCACGTCCAAGTAGTTTCTCCATTCGTGGGAAACGAGCAGTACGCGCACGTCCAC
>NW_022690850.1:4460-6391 GCF_011630105.1 Anneissia japonica
TCGCCTGTGGACTACGCATCTTCTTGCGACTGTCTCTTATACACATCTAGATGTTCGCGAAAGCACACTTATACTTCTAAACGCTCGCCAACACCGGCTCCTTCGCGACGCCGTAGCGCACCGGCGTCGTCCTGCAATGGTTTCGTTTGGAGAGTTGGAGCAGGTCGGTGACCCGATTCTCCACGTCTCCATCGTCTAGCTCCGAGACGAGCAGTTCGGAGTCGAAGGGAAGCTGTAACTCCCTGGCCATCTCGTCGATGCGATCGTTGTACAGGGTCGTCATGGTCAGCGTCTTCTTGTAATCGTCGTCGACTCCGTGCAGCAGGTTCAGAAAAGTCTGCTTGAGCGTTTTCATCAGACCGTGCGTGTCCACGTTCATCTTCATGGTGCTCACGTTGCAGTCCAGCTTGTTTATCATCCGAAAAATTTTTTCCATCTCCATCTTCTTCCTCATTAGTGTCTGTAATTCGACCTGCAGGGTGTTCTCGTCAAATTCGTCGTCCTCGTTCATCTCCTCGTCCGTCAGTCGATTGCTCAGAGACATCATCTCGGAGTGAACTTCCTGCATCCTATCTTTTACGTTCTGCTTCCTGTTGTACAGCAGACGGACCAGACCTTCCAGACGACCGTTGAACTCCGTTATCTGTTCGCACACCCTGTTGGGATCGCGGCCGGATTCGGCGAGGTCGGATTCGCATTCGGATGCGTTCGCGAGAAGACTGTAGCGTCCGCAGGTGCAGAACGCGGATGCGATGGCGGCCAGCAAGTTTCCGACGCTCTTCATAGCGTGGGTGTTTCTTGCGAGTATGGTCGAATGCGGAACGTACGTGTTTTCGCAACATGCGTTCGCCGGCCGTTTCGCTCACTCTAATAGGACTTCGTACGTCATCGCTCCCGACCCCTTCGTCGTCGTCACTCCCGGCGCCGACGACCGCTACGTGGAGAACGTTCTCTATCGCAGGTCTAGGAGCGTGACCAAACTGAGCTTTCGAAGGAACATGCCGACCGACGAGTATCGACCATTCGTCAGACTGGACGATTACGGCGATCGCTTGCTGTACGCGATGAAACGTCGCGGTTGGAAGATCGTGCGGCTGGTGGATCGCGCTCACGATATGCCGAGACGTAAGGAGCGCCCGATCGGAGCATACGACGGCGATCGACTTTACGTGCACGTTTCGGAGGGTCTGCCAAAATCCGTACCGCAGAGGGGAGATGTGCTCTGCATCGTCGTCTTTCTGCTGTTGGTCGCAAGTTCGGTTTCGTGGTCGGTGGGTCAAATCACCAGACGGTATCGGTGATAAATTCTGTAGTATTCGGGGACTTTGCAAGTTTCGGACTTTTGCGCAGACGAGTGCGGAGACGTGAGGTTGTAAAGGACGTCCGGTTCGTTGGGAGAGATGGGAGGCGGCACGAGGAAGCCCGATAACGGCGAAGTCGAGGACGGAGCTTCGCAGACTGGCCGTTCACCGCAATCCTCCACCTTCCAAGTTCCGTCCGTCACGTTGTGGACGATCACGGAATTCGGAGGGGGCTCGTAACTTACGCATGTCGGGGGAGGTCTCCGGACGCACCAGAGGCCAAGGTCCCTCAGATGGCTGCAACCGCGGAGACAGTGAACCAACGTCGCGGACGGCGGTCTTCCTTCTATCCTCAACGTTTCTCCGACCCTTTAGAAAACGCTATCTGTCACCGTGAACCTTCTTCCGATCGATATCACCGACGTCGTGTTTAGGACGGCGATCGGAATCCGGCGGAGGTCTACGGTCGCCACTGCCGCCGCGAACAGAGCGACCGCGATTGCCAAGGTAGTGCATCCGGCGATGTCGACGCGCCTCATCCTCTTCGTCGTCTTTGTCGTTCGTATCGTCGTCGAGTCCCGTGGCAAATACGTCGGAGACGGTTTTCGGCAGTTCCAGAAGATCGTTTTC
>NW_022690851.1:0-571 GCF_011630105.1 Anneissia japonica
GTGTCTTCGAGAGTTGATAAGGAGCAGGGCCAAGGACACGAGAGCGAACGGCGTCGAGTGTCCGAACTGCCGGGTCACGTTCTACGACGCCGACGCGCTCAACGTCGTGCGCATGAAGCTCGTCCAATCCAGAATGGACGGAGACATCGACGAATACGACGACGACGTGTTCAACGTGAAAAGCGAACTCGGGAGAGATCGGCACTTTCTGGTGTCCTGCCAGCAAGATATGGACAGACTCAGGGAATCGGTGAGGAAACTGTACAAGCAGAAAGACGAGGACGACGAAAAGCCGACGTTCCCGACCGAACTGCCGACGAAGGCGTTCTCCATGCTGTCTTGGTTGACGATTGCGAACGCCCGTCTCGAACCCGCCTTCCTCGTACGCGTCCTCGACCACGCGGATCGCCTCGGGTACCTCGAGCTGGAAGAGTGCTCGGGAACGCCGTTCGACGTAAGCTATCGACCAGCGAGGAGGAAAGTCGGTCTGACTTTGAGGTGCGTGAACATGAACTTGTCGTTGACGAGGTTGGTCGCGGCCTTCGGCCCGGACGGGAGCGACGACGCGGTC
>NW_022690852.1:0-575 GCF_011630105.1 Anneissia japonica
GGAAAAAAAATCGATTTCTAGATGGCTGGAGATGAGCATTCCTGACTACAGAAATGTCTTTTAATGACTTTTAAAGCTCTTCAAAATTCAAGATTTTCCTCGCTTGAAATAGGTCAGGTAAATTTTTCTCATTTTTTATTTTATGTGTGTATACATACATAAAACAAATGAGTAGTTGCATGAGTATTCTGATATCCATGAATCGGTAAATCCCAAAAAGAAAGGGTGGTCCGGGGGTTCTCCCCCACGAAAATTTTGATTCCTAGATGGCGGGAATTGAGCTTTCCCGACATTTGAAGTGTGTTTTAATGAATTTTATGTTCTTCAAAATTCGAATTTTCTAAGAGCAAAAAAAAAAAAATCAGCTCACGGGTCCTGAAAAGGTAGGTCTAGAATTCTTTTCTTTTTTCCCTTTTTTTGTTGTCCAAGGGAGGGGTTAGATTTCTCATCAACTCCGCTAGGCACTTTGAACAACCCGATTTTTCCTTCAGGGTTTTTCTTCCCTTTCCAACGACTTACTCCACAAAAATTGAAGCAACAATTATCACCAGGCATGTGTACAATAATAAACTTGT
>NW_022690853.1:0-1507 GCF_011630105.1 Anneissia japonica
GAAATTTACTCACAGCTTATTATTATTATATTATTATTATTATTATTTGTCTGGAACTGTTGGCCTAAATTCAGAATTCCTAAATTCATTTACAGTATATTGTATAAGTAACCTCTGCTAATTAGCATGCATCAGCTCTGTACAGCTATATAAACCATTTGTTATTTTATAAAGTTTAGGCCTACGCCCTTATTGTTTATGCTAATAAAGTGTTTAAAGAAGGTTTATTGTAGGAACGACTGAGATATTCGTTTAGTAATAAACGTATTTATGTCACTAATTTTAACCTTTGTTATTTTTTTTAAAATAATGTGCTGTGCTCTTATTTATGTACCATTTATATCCATTACACATCTTTCAATTAATTGTTATTGTGCTCTGTGAGGATCGAATTCGGAAGATACTCATTAGATGGAATAAAACCCACAGAGGCCTAGAATGGCAATTTTTTTTGGCCCCTATTTCTTTTAGTAAGTTAGTTAGACTTCACGTAGAGTGCCTTGAATACTTTAGAATAAGTCTCTCGATTATAACAATAAATTATTGAGCTTACACTCCCAATGTTACGGTGCGTCAAAACCAACAAAATTTACATTAAAAAGCATAAACACAATATTTGAAAGAACCTTTCCTTTCATTTTTTATTTATTTATTTACCTTATTGTTATCCTGGGGGACTGCTCAGGGATAAAATCCCTGGTCCTCCGCAGGACTGCAGTTCCCAGCAAAGAAGATAACAGTGATACAAAAAAAAAAAAATACATTGAAACACAAAAAGTGGTACTACTGCCATTTATTTATTTATTTTCATAGAAAAAATCTCAAAATACCATCTTTAAAAACATTATTCATAAGAAGTTAACTAGATTTGTCTCTGGGCTAAAATATAACTACAGAATCAATACAAATAAAAAAAATAAAATTAAAATAATAAGAGTCAAAAACACTTAAGTATGCAAATACAGTAATAAATACAGTTATTGTAGAATACATAGGCCTATACATACAATAGGCATACTTGCAGGATGAAGTAACGTACGTAGTGAATGTGGTAGAGGTCAAGGTTGATTGCATTTCTGGAGACGTGAATGTGTTACAGAACCTCAATGTCAACGCATTACCTTCCGAAGCACAGTGAAAAAAACCTACTTGCCATATTTTGGACAATTATCATTATAAAAATTGGTTTTTATTGATTATATAGCAGTTTTATACTCTCATGTAATATTTTAATCATTTTGGCACTCGTGTGGTCTCGAGTGGTTCCATGTGTTCCGTGTGTTATTTAGTAGGACCGTGTTCAAACTTGGTTTGAGAGTGCCATTTCCACCAATTAAATGTACAATAATCTTTCTTACCACAGCTAGCTAGAAACAAAAAAAAAAAAATAGAACTATTTTAAATGTTCTTCAAACCACTGTATAGTCGATTTTAAATTCTGCGGTCACTTGCTTATACTCTGCTATAGTACCTTCGTACCATATCTCGGACATAATACCATTACTTT
>NW_022690854.1:0-550 GCF_011630105.1 Anneissia japonica
GCAGAAATGGAAATAATTAAGCTTGTTCAGCATCAGGAATTTGGAGATGATCTGTGCTGCAAAAACCGAGGCAAGTCCATGCAGAAGCTAAACCCAGTCGTAATCGATGGAATTTTGCGAGTAGGAGGGCGAATATGTAATGCTCCGATCGACTCCGACCTGAAACACCCCATCATTCTACCAAGTAATTACCATGTAACAGAGTTACTGATCCAATATCATCACTTGATAGTTGGACATTCAGGTGCAGGCATGACATGGTCATCTTTGCGAGAGAGATACTGGATAATTAAGGGTGGTGCTACAGTACGTAAGGTGATTGGCAACTGTTTTGCATGTAAACGAAGAAATGCCCCTCGTGTACAACAGATGATGGGAGAACTGCCAGCTGTGAGGGTAACTCCAGATAAACCGCCATTTACATACGTAGGCATTGACTATTTCGGTGCACTTTATGTGAAACAAGGGCGTAGCAAGGTTAAGCACTATGGTTGCATTTTTACCTGTTTAACACTGAGAGCTGTACATATTGAACTGGCTAACTCGTTGG
>NW_022690855.1:0-981 GCF_011630105.1 Anneissia japonica
CTACTGGGTCATGATCTCGAAAATAAGATAAAGCTTCATCTCTCATTTCCAGAAATGATTTTTCCCCACAAGCCATCTCAATTCTCCTCAACTCCCGTTGTACCCACTTTTCTCGGGCACCACGGACAAACCATCCTTTAAAGTCACCAGGCCATCTTCTGTGCTCCAGTTGCGGCCAGCTCCATCTTGCTGTATAGATGCATTAACGCTCTACTGAAATCAGCCAAGCTCTCTCCGTCCATCTGAGTTCGGTTGTGCAGTGCCTCACCCAATGATGCCTTTGTTTCGTTAGGACCAAACCTTTCTTTCAGCACATTGATCATAGTTCCACTACTTCGCCGTACATCAACACTCCTGCACATAATTTCTTCCCGCGCTGGACCGGACAGGTGATCTAATAAGGTTGTAGCTTTTTCGGCTTCGGTGAGCTTGTATTGGTTACAGTAAGTGTTGAAATCGATCAGCCATTCCTTTAAAGAAGGATCGCTGGACGTCTTTGGTGAATCTCTAAATTTGTTCAACCTCATCCCTGGATGAATCCTTTGGAGCCCCAGTCCTTGTAAAGCGGTTGCTATGGTTTGTAACATTTGAGCAGCAGACGGCTCTCCACCAGCAGCACCAACTCCTTGAGAGTTAGAAGGTTGAATGTTTGCCTGTTCATTCATGTTTGGAAAGAATGGTTATTGATGGGTTCAAAATATATATAATTGAAAACAAGTATGGGCAGTATACAATGCCAATAAGATCACGTAAATAAATAAACTACACTATATACAATTTAAAACTAAGAAAGAAAAGCAGTTGTCATTTGTAATAAAATTACACCAAGTGTCTAGTTCAGTTACTAGACCTCCGGAATCAGGGGTTTACTTGTAATCTGCTATCCACTTCACTCGGTTTTGATCCACAATAGAATGATCTACAATAGTTGACGCTAACACTGCACTGCTGATCTTGACTGCGATCCCACCGCTGCCACCA
>NW_022690856.1:0-567 GCF_011630105.1 Anneissia japonica
ACACAGTGGAACTGAAACTGGACGCCGTTATTCCGTTTTCCGAAAGACAGACGGCAGAGATTGCTTTGAGATTGGTCGACAATTGCACAATCGACTTGGAGTTTCCCGATTTGAACACTTACGTGTACGTAGCTTCCGTACTTTCGTTTCTTCTTGCCGACCACCTCGTCACCGCCAAACTGGAGTCCGCCGCCTGGACGGCAGTAAGTCAGCGGTTGGAATGCTTCGACGTAAAGAAAATCAACGAGTTTGCCGAACTGCTCGTACGTTTTTACGAATCTTACAGAATACCCGGTGACCCGTGGTTGAGGTATCTAGCCGTATGCGAACCGTTTCTTTTTGGAAAGTTCGCCGCTCCCGTCCTCGACGGATACCGTCCCACACACTCACGCTATCTACAATTGAAGACGTCGCCGTACGAGGAGAACGTGCTGAAAATACAGTTTCTAATGATGGGTTATTACTGTTTTCCGTGCCGGATAGCATTGGCCGACTTCATGAGCGACCTGCCGACGCCACAGGAATTCGCCGACGCGTCGGTACCGTTTTTCGATCCCATGAGAACTT
>NW_022690857.1:0-3675 GCF_011630105.1 Anneissia japonica
TGGTATGGATGATCTATCAACAAAAGCACATGATGTCACCATGGAAATGTTTTAGTTGTTTAAACAATTGAAATTATTATATTTTCAGTATTTATAATGAGAACCTGGATAGGCAAAAGTCAACAACCAACGCTATATTTTATCAATCCATCCGTCCATCCATTTAACCATCCATTTATCTATCGATCTCCATCCATCTAACCATCTATCTATCCATACCCAGCCATTCATTTATCCATCCACTCATCTATCCATCCATCCATCCAACCATTCATTTTTTTAATTTTTATTTTATTTATTTGAACTTTATTTAATGAGGATAACTCGTGTAGCTCCCCATTAATGGAGAGCTGATATTAAGGGGTCCCCAACAAACAAATATAAAATACACAGTAATAATCAGAGAAAAATTAAAAGGATGATTATATCATTACAATAGCAATAATTCAGAAGGCAAAACACATCAAGAGCAATAAAAAAATCCACCATCCATCCATCCATTCATCCATCTATTTATCCATCCATCTAACCATCTATCTATCCATACACCCATCCATCCATTCATCCATCCGTCCGTAAATCCATCCATCCATCTAGCTATCTATCTATCTATCTATCTATTCATCATTCTCCACCAATTCACCCATCCATCTCAGGCTCCCTGTCCATCTGCCTGTTTATTTCTCAGTGTGCCTTTGTTCGTATATCATATTGTGGCATTGATGAAATTGTTCGAGTCCTGTATGTTATATACAATAAATAGCCTATCAGTTAATCATTAAACACGCATAGTCACTTTTTTCAGCTTAAGACATAAATCCCATCCAATCCATTTTCCATATTATTTTTTCCGTTTATTAGTCTTGTGGGCGTCTATATATCATAAGAAACACTGTGCTGAGCTCTTGTTCATTTAAATCATTGATCGCAGGTCCGTATTCACTTAGGATACTGTTGAAATTGACACAAAGTTCTTGTGCTGATGATAGGATAATCGTCAGTTTAGAGTGCTTTATTAATCCACAATACCTACACTTCCATCTTGAAGCACTCTCTAATTCTTTGACGATTATACAGATTATTATCAATCTACTGTTGTACGCTTCAGCTGGTAAATTTATAAATCGAGGAACTCATTTTAAGCAAAAAAACAAAAAAAACAAAAACAAAAAAAAAACGTCGAAATGGATTTTGAGTTGTTTTAAAACAGACTGTCTCTCGCGTGTAGTATTTGCATTGAGCGACTTCCTTTTATTGATTATGGAATCCGGCACTAAACAGTTAAGCCTAAAGAACTCAAAATGAGTGTTGCTGATACGGGAAGAATGAATACATACGCATACAACCACCTGCCAGCACCAAGATATTTATTTAGGTAACAACACATAATTTTGTATGTACATTATAATAAAATCCAAGACATACTGTGTATGATATTAAGTTATACACGATTAATAATAATATTAATATCACCACCATTATTAATGTCATTGTTATTATTATTAGCATCATTATTACTATTATTATTATTATTATTATTATTGTTAGTATTAGTATTATATATTAATAACTATAATTTAATTATTATTATTAATAAAAATAATGATATTAATAATAATACGATATTGTTATCACCGTTATTATTATCATTATTATTATTATCATCATCATCATCATTATCATTATTATTTTAGTATCTGTATTATATATTAATAATTATAGTTTAATTATTATTAATAAAAATAACAATAGGCCTATTAATAATAATACGTAAATTTTAATAACCGTAGAAGCTTAAATTGCGATTGACAAATTTGCAAAGGATATGAAAAACCGGAAGTTTAATCTATTCTAATCATTATAACTGGATTGCTGATTTATAGTACAGTAATTACATTTTCAGTTTGATTTTCGATGTTCCATTTATTTTTTGTAATGTTTTGTTTACTCTGTTTATAACCCATAACATGTATTTGAGTGCTAAAAGTATATGCTATTCGAATAAAGAACAAATATTACCTTTATTAATTATATTACTACGATTATGTTTTAATGCGTTATTAATTTGCATAATTATTTTTTTATTGTGAAGGAAAAATTGAATGTGAAAACTCATCCAAACGTTTGAGATTTCTTTCAATAAAAGAATAATTCTTACTCAAACATTTCTTTGGCAGCGCAGGAGATGCATTTATTTAGTCTTATGAATACATTAATATTTACGACTTTTACAGGATTTAATTGTTTAGAATGTTTTTACTAAGTCCGTGTTTAGATTATGCTGCTGCACAATACTGTACATCCTTAAACAGTTGCTACATTATGTTGCAAAAATATCATTTCACAGCATACTGCACATCTTGGATCATAATATATATAGGCCATGAAGTAATGATAGTACCGATCCGATCATTGATGAACTGCCTTAAAATATTTTGTATAATAAGAATAATTTACCTTTAAGTAAATTAATATTGATTAATGCTTTACTGGTATTGATGTGCAAAAGAAAAAAAATCAAATACTTGTCTTAAACCATTTCTCCATTATGTGAATACTTGTTTTGCAATTTTTTTCTTCTTTTGTATTATTTCTTAACTCGAAATGATTGTATTCTTATGAAAATTATATAAATATATGAAAAAAGCAAAATATATTAAATGTTGGTATAAAGAGAACACAAGGTTAACTTGGAAAAAAATATTTGAAGTAGAAATATACTGATGTTGTTTAATGCAGATTATTTTTGAATAAAGGTTGTGGTCATGCCATGAAAGAGAAAAATAAGTATATATAGGCCAGCTATATTGTGGTGTACTGGAACGTTTGAGTGATTGAATAAAGATGAAGTCGTTAAATACACAGGAATCACATTTTGACATCGGCCTCCCCCTCCCCTGTCGGGGACCTCAGATCCCCTGTCGGGCAAATCCTGGCTCTACTACTGTTTTAGCTCTTAAGAAGCAATCAAAGTAGTAGGCCTTAAAGGTGGAGTGCCACGACCACGAGTAGCCACATAGGCGCTGATTTGAGAACCTTCTCGATCATAGTTCTGATTTAAGAATCCTCTCGTACAGAGCTCAAACCGGAGACACTATGTACACACCTGGTTTGAGAACACTTCAAAGTATCCAGTGTATCTTTCGGGGAGTAGGGTGTTCCAGTCGTTGAGAAGAATGGAACTCTGACCGCCTATGATACTCACTGGACCTTTACGCTAAGCCCCGCCCCTTGGATTTTGTTGCTGTGGTCCCACAAAACGACTGTGTAAAAACATACGCACACACGCGCGTTTGTGTGACACGCACGTATTCCCGACCCTATTCTGATTGGACAGTTGTTAAGTTTAATTTGACACTCAGAAAAGGCCCATTCAGCATAACCTCTGCTAAGTGCTTACTTTAAACTTAGCCAGGGAGTCGAGTGGGTGTATTTTTAAGCTAACTTCCTAAATATATCCAATACATGCAGTATCCTAGTTACTTCGTAATAGCATGTGATTCTACCTCTGCTTGTTACTTCAACTATTAGGTTTGTAACCTACATCACGGCACGCATGTAGGCTGATAAACATTACTAAAATAATATTATCTCACGTGTTGATGATTTTAAGTTTGTAAATGAATTTGATGAATAATTATTTTCCACATGTCTATATTCGACTCGAGGGACCCT
>NW_022690858.1:0-627 GCF_011630105.1 Anneissia japonica
TTTGTTTCCTCTTGTACCTCACAACATGACGATTCAGTAAGAACATAGCAATTGTTTGGTTTCTTCGTAGATACAACTGAAGCTTTTGAATGTGTTGGTGTGCTTTGAAATTGTTCAGCCTCACTGAGTCTTTTGATAATTTGCACAATAGGCCATTTCCCAGATCTTACTAGTTTTTTCAGGTACTGAAGGTAATTCTCAAATGGGAATGCAGCACAAGAGTTTAAGTCTCCAAATTCACGTGCTTCATCAGCCAAGTGTGTCATGCTATGGACGTTATAAACAAGAAACTCCTGACCATACATAGCACATCCCTGTTCATTAAAATAAATCAGTAGATCTTCTGCAATTCATGGTACTCTGCAGAAAGATTACGGTTGACTAAAATGCAGGTAGCAACACTTAATGCCATGAAAAGATTATATGATGCTGGTGTCAACACTTCTTGTAGGCAGATTTTGCCCGTGTATAAGAGAAACTGACGTAGTTCTGTTGCTTTCCATCTATCTATTGCGGAAAGATGACGCGGCTTTCGTTGAAACTCACTAGTTATAGAATCCCTAAGGTTAAGAAGATTCTCACTAACGCTTTGTACTTGCGCCGCACTTATTTTGTAATTAAGCAATT
>NW_022690859.1:0-2050 GCF_011630105.1 Anneissia japonica
TTAACAGGAAATCTGCCAGGTAAGTGTCCCCCCCCCCCCATTGAAAGTGTCCGAAGCAGAAAAATGACACTCAAGTAGTTGAAAATCACCTTATTAGGAGAATCTATTTTAGTAGAGGGGTGTTTTTTGAAAAGACAAAGGCAATTAGTTGTTTTATCTAGGTAAGTATCTTATTCAAAAAACACCAACATCAATGTTGATTTGTGTTTTGCAGGAGTTTTAAATGTAATTCATTTTTTTTAGAATCAAACTTATTGTATTTAATTCTGTATCCTTGAAATATTTCTATGAGTATGATAATTATGATTTTATTGAATATGATGGTTGATCTTCTAATAGCAATCAATGCACCTCATATAGTTTCTATTTATACTGTAGTAAACCAATCAAATCACTTCCTTTAGTATAGTTAATCACAATAGACCAATAAAATCACTCAGTTTATTTTTGATCATTAAAATCAGCCAATCAAAGCACCATAGTTAGTATGCTCTCAAATTAGCATGTCTACAACAAGTTGGATGACACCATGATTTTTAGTCAGACACTATGCCAAGTCAAAAATCATACTGGAGCATGTTTGAAAGGGTCTTATACAAAAGTATTGATCAGACACCATTACTGTTTTGTTAAAGGTGTCTGGAAGTCAATGTGCCTGGTACCAGAAAAAAAAACCTGATTACATTCCAAGCAGTTGGACAACAATTGTTTAAGAGACCAGAGAACACGTTGTCACCTGATTTTGTTGAGTTCTTTTTCACATAGCATGTCCTTTTCAGATCCCTGTTTCAGTCAACCGTGCAAAAATATGGGCTTTTGTTTCGTGGATAAAAGCAGCGGTTCCCCTTCTTTCTACTGTTTTTGTCTCAATGGCTTCTCTGGATCTGATTGTGGAATAGGTAGGTCCCAGCATGCACCTATAAATTGTTAATCCGTGATAAATCTGCAGTGGTAAATGTGTGCCCCTCCACCATGGAGCTGAATATATGAAATTTTTTGGGAGCACCTGCTAACTTCATCAGCGTACAAGTATCTAAAAGATTATATAACATTTGTGTACCGGTATCTATTTAGATACTTGTACAGTACTTGTGTATATGTCAATCATTGTATGTGGTGGTGACAAGTGGAAACAGTCATAAGTCGGAAAAACAAGTTTGGAGTTAATAACTTGTAAAATTATGAATTCTAATAAGGATGATTTTGCGAGTGTTTTATAGGGTAAACAAAATGTAATTTTTCATACTTCCGGGTTATAACGGCTCTCTAAAATCATGATTTTGGGCATTTTAAGGTAAATGTAAAAAAAAAAAACTGTTGAGTGAATTTGATTGTATAATATTTAAACTACATGATTCTGTTGAAAACTTGATTTGTGAAAATATTGACCTCTACCATTGTTTTAGCCTATATTTCAAAACGGCCAACTCGACTTCCGACTCTTCCCCTTGTCACCGCCACATATGTATTTATTAAATATCAGGGGTGGTGCCATGATTTGCCCAACTGGGAGTCCAATGTGTCAATGTGAGGGCTGATTCCTCGACCTGAGCAGTCGGTAGCTACATCCGGGGGTGTAGTCCCTGTCCCAGTTTTTGTATGATACTACTTAAATAACTCATATGCTGTGTTATATGTTGAAAGGGGTAAGACTGAAGTCAAAATCTTATTGTACCTGTTTGAAATCTGTAAGCCATATGAAGAGTTTTTATCAAATCTAAACACCCAGTCTTGCACTGTAGTGTAGGAAGTATCCATTAAATGCATTGTTAGCAAATAGTTAATCATTTCCCGAGTTGAGAAATTCTTATGAAATACCCTTTCTGTGCCTTTATTTTGCAAATCTCCCTCACCTAATATCTTACTACAACTTGAATTTCCTTTATTTAGTTTCACACAAACTAGAGCACTGCCGTCAATCAAAGTCACATGTTTATAAAGGGCAGCCATGCTCTATTATTATAGATTGGAAAGTTCTTTTTTGGGGTCAGTGACTATTTAAACATAATAACATATGTGATTCTTATTTTTATTTTAATTCTTTAGATAT
>NW_022690860.1:0-749 GCF_011630105.1 Anneissia japonica
TTAAGTCTGCGAGTGCCATTACCGGCCATCAAGAGGTACCATAATCATAAATGTTCTTACCTCAGCCTCAACCCAGGTAACAATCCCACATGGGGCCCATATGCAAAATATCTGGGAAAAGTCTTATGGGCTACCCCATATTTTTCCCTTATGGGATCCGTCTGGGCAATCACATATGGGCCTTGCCCATGGTTTACCCATATGGAGCCCATTATGCCAAATATATAGGCAAATATATATGGGAATGCTCATATTTAAAGTACATGGGCTCCATATGGTAAATACCTGGGCAGATAAATATGGAAATGCCCACATTTAATCCACATGGGGCCCATGTGCCAAATATCTGGGAAAATACATATGGGCATGCCCATATTTATCTACATGGGGCCCACATGCCGAAGACCTGGGTAGTTGAATATGGGTATGCCCATATTAATTTCGTATTGGGCCCATGTGCCAAATATCTGGGAAAATACTTATGGGCATCCTACATATAATATACATGGGACCCATATGCCAAATACATGGGTAAGTAAATATTGGAAGCCCATATTTAATCCAAATGGAGCCCATGTGCCAAATATGTGGGCAGTTACATATGGGCATGCCCATATTTAATATGCATGTGACCCATATGCCAAATAACTGGGCATATAATTATGGGAATGCCCAGATTTAATCGACATGGGTTCCATGTGCCAAATATCTGGGAAAATACATATTGGCATGCCCATATTTATCTACAT
>NW_022690861.1:0-3853 GCF_011630105.1 Anneissia japonica
AGAAATCGTACACCCCCAACCTAGACTGCCATGCTTCTAACGTTATTTATCTCATCTATTGTTTTAAGTGTAACCATGGCAACTACAGGTGAAACAGGTACCAAAATCAGGGCGAGACTTAATAATCACAAATGCACTATTAGACGCAAAGACATGAGCAAATCATTTGCAGTTCATTTCAGTCTACCTAACCATAATGCCAGTGACATGCGATTTATTATTCTACAAAGTAATTTCATCTACTAAAGAAAGACATAGTGCGGAAATCTGTTGGATTCTCCGCCTAAAAACCCACAAAAAAGGTCTTAATAAAGACATGGGCCAGTGAATATACATTCATCAAAGATATTAATTAAGCAAGCCTATACTTTGTTTACTCCAGCCCTATTTCATTTCCTGTATATTTATTTTGACTATGCTACAGACTTCATTATATATTTATTTTATATCATATTTTATATTTCTGTTCCATATTGTTATCCATATACAATGCTTTGTTTTACCTATTTATAATTTTCCATTTCCTGCTTATATCCTATTTCTCTATTTGTTTAGAAGACATCCCCTCACAGTCAGCGTATCGTGGGAACAGCCATTATCTGCTTTCTCATTCCTTATTGCTGCGAAGCAGCCAATTCATATTCTTGACAGCAATTTGACCTCTGAAAGGTCATTGTTTGTCAAAAAACGAGTGCTTAAGACGACTGAAAAGTGGAGTTTCCTTCTTTAGTTCTGCCGGGTAAAATCAATTACTTTAGGCGACGTTTGTAGACTAACCTACTTATACCAACGTCCGCATGTCGCGCTAGCCTTATCCTACTCTAGGCCTAGACTAGCTAGGATGGTATAGGCCTAGCCTTGAAGACGAAGGTCCCAATGAAAAACAACATCGCTCTTTGATAGCTAACATTGTCTATTTAACATCACAATAATTCATTATTAGACCTATAGTTGTTTTATGAATTGTACTCCACAAATCTCAGCCGATACCTCGCACAACTGGCTAACGTCTCTATCTATTGTCGTGATGTCATGGCTCGCTGGCTCACACTTGTGATATGTCTCGCACTTGTGATCAAATAACACGCTGGCTCGCACTTTGGCAACACTGTTTGGCAGTCAACTTGCCCCTAGAAAATCCGCCCTTGGAAACTTGCCCCATAAAATAAAAATGTACACTTCCTAGACCATGCAGTCTTCAAAATAAAAATTGTAACCTTTGGTAATCAACTACAATTTCCACATACATAGAAATTTTTGAAACTTTATTAAAAAACCTAAACCATAATTCACTACACTATAGACAATTTTTGACAAAAATGAAAAACATGACTTTGTTACCCAATGAGAAGTGTTCTAATATAGACAATGGGTCGTGTCTCATTATTTGTTATAGTTTTATTATCCATTATTTTCACTTGACTTGCATAAATAATTTTGTTGAAGAACATTTATATGCAGTTGTACTTCGCAGCACTTCACTCGCCATTTGCAATTTCTAGTTGTTTATCTGTACTCAGCATTAAGACATTGTCTTTGATAGTAAGCATTCTTACTTAAAATAACAACTCTGCTCTCTAGTTAATTCTTATTTACTATTTTTGTTTTATTTCGCATTAAGTTTAGTACCGCCCATGCTTTGTTGATAGGCCAATTAAATTTCAGGCAACTTGTAGCTAAGTATCTCTAATGTATACCACTCACGCTGATGAAGTCCACAGGAGTGGATGAAATATTCGTGTTTAATAGATTATGTTCCAAAAATATGCAACTTGACTTTTGTTTTCATTGCCATCACTTTCACCAATATATTTGTTATGGAACAACGTGCTACATCATTTCACAATGATACATCTATATATATATATATATATATATATGCTAGCATACATAATATAAATCAAGATAGCCGTTAACACTGTTAAATTATATATAAATCATCAAAGAAAGGTATATATATATATATATATTAATAATAATAATAACACATACATACATACACATATATATATTTATTTATTATTTTATTAGTACAGAAATGTTGACCCTTCAAAATTTAAACCCATGACTTGACAATATTGACTTTTGGGTAATGCAATGGTAAGGGTGCTACCTCGGATGTTTTCCCACAGTCGTGTTTAAAAATGTTGTAGTGTTGGTGCTTGTTTGATTGGCAGTGGTAATATGTTCCATGCTCTTATTTTACGTGGGAAAAAAAGAGAACTTGCATCTGTCTGTATTAAATTTAATATCTCTAAGACCATAATAATTGTTGCTTCTTAGTTGTCTACTTTGTTCTATCATGCTGATGTTGGGGAGTAATATGGGTGTTCTCCCATGCCATATGTTTTATATAAAAGGGATTGTCGTGCGACAAACCTTCTTTGTAGGAGGAGTGGCCATTTCAGCTCTTCCTGAATTTTTGTGACACAAATATTTCTGCCATACATTCATAGTTACATATCTTGCAGCTTTATTTTGAATTGATTGTAATTTATATATGTGATTATTTTCATGCGGGTCCCACACAGTCTGAGCAATCCAGAATTGGCCATACAAATGTTGTGTATGACCTGCTTTTCGTCGCTCTTGGGCTGCCACCTGCCATTCAAAGACATATTTCCTTATAATTCATAATAGATAATTCATTCCCTTAATTAATTTTTTATAATATTAACTATATTAGTCATTAACATATAACGATAGAGAATTTGAACAGTCACTGGAAATTTGCTTCCTTTTGAGAACTATTATAGTTAAGCCCGAGCGAGAGCGGTGCCATCTTTGTCATTGTTATGGTGAAGCTATGTGACTGCAACGCGAGAAGAATTTGTGCAAATCAGGAACTATCGCATGCGGCTAGCAAAACATGTTAAATTTCTCCTTTTTGAAGTTTTTATTTGTTTCACTTTATCGTGAGTTGCAAAAGGCACGTTTTTAGTGAGGTAAATATTTCAAGTCGGTGATTAAATTTGACCCTAGTTTGACTAAAAAAATTGGCCTGCAGAGGTATCATTTTAGTTGAGGTTCGTGTGATTTAGTCGAAGTGCTAGTTGAAGTTCGTTTTAATAATATGGAATGACGTAATTTTGAAGTTTTAGCTTGGACTACAACTACTGTAAAGTGCATTTTAAGAATACCAATGTAATTGTTTTAGCCTGGAATTTATACACTGTTGTGATTCCTTTTATTTTCTTTCTCTGATCAAACAAGACCCAAGTTCAAATCATGGTTAATGCAAACCTTTTTCATTCTCAAAAATTTATTCAAATTCACAATTTACAAATTTTATTCAGTAAAAAATCCTTATTGTTTAAAATTTATCTCTTGTACACATTGGCTTATCTGGTATAGAGATAGGTTGGTAAATGCAGTGAATATAGTTTTGCTGCAATTGTAATCTGTTTTGTGTTGACGTGTGGATTTGGTGATGGAAAAGCAGGTTCAAATGATGAAAGTGCTTTTGTTATCCCACACCTAACCAATCTACCTTGCATTTATTTGTTTGTGTTGCCAAATAGAATAAAATAAAAACAAAATAATATTATTTTAATGAATTATTATTTATAATTTAGAAATTGAGATGCACAGAACTTATGAATCTATACTATAAAGCAGGGGTGGGCACAGTGGCAGCACCACAGGGGGTGTGTGGAATCAGGGGCTTAAGTCCCCCCACCAGACAGATCAAGCCCCCCCCCCCCCCAAATTAGACAGAGCTTGTCAGGCAGTCAGAGTAAAAAAGAAAAAAATAGGCCTATGCCAAGCCAACACATGTCTGTCACAGTCATTTCTGGCCATCCAGAGGTACCTATTCTTAAAAAAATCTCAATTGGGAGGGGGAACCCCCCTC
>NW_022690862.1:0-1793 GCF_011630105.1 Anneissia japonica
ATATATATATATATATATGTGTGTGTCTGTGTGTGTGTGTGGGTGCGCGTGTGTGTGTGTACATATTCATATCTGTTGATGAGTTGATGTTCCACGTATGTCTCGATTTTATAGAACAGGGAACGGTGAAATTACACTAAAACTGCAGTTGTTAACATTTATTAAACGAAATTTTCGGCAGTGCCTGATGCCTTCCTTAGCGTAAAAATGCCTAAAGTAAAAGGTAACTAGACATGGTAAACAATAAATACGTAGTAGTAAACTAATGAACTGAACTTTTGTATCAGTGGAACACACCATCTGGTGGTACATCCAAATAACAAGTAATATTTCACAAAACACAAAGAAAAGATAAAAAAGAATCAAGTATTAAAAAAACGAATAAAATGATAGAAAGTAAACATTAATTAGTACGATGGAAGGAATATTATTCCATGACTAAGAGATAGGCTGCCCAAATCTGAGAAGAGCATCAAATCTGTAAGTACAATGTTAAGCGAATTACATGGCTCAGTGGTTTTTAATGGTTAATGGTTTTCAGTGGTCAGAATCAATGATATAACAGTAGACCTAAATGATTAACAGAAGGCTAACTATGATCACATGGCTGCAGTTGATATGCATATAATGTGTATCAGAAAATATAACATATAAACGGAATTATCCAAAGTAGAAAAATAAATGGTGAAATAATAAATAAAACGATAAAAATCACGAAATGTATGATATAAATACAGTATATGCGAAAGATAAAATGGTCTAATATATGATTAGCAACCATAATGTGTCTCAGTAATCAACTGTAGGACATATAATATATGCATAATATTATTATATAATATACTGCATAATATTATTATATCCAATGGCTGAAAAAAAGAGTGTGGGGTTGGAGGGCTACCGGCCCGGGGCCCCACTAAATGTGTAATTTTTTTCTAAATGGAGATAAAAAGAAATTATATTCACAATTTTGTGTATGTGAGTACGGTACCATTTCAGGCCATCCAGAAGTGCCATAATCATAAATATTTTTGCCTCAGCCCCAAGCCGAGGAGGTAAAGACTCTCCAATTGTGAAAGTCCCTCCCTGGCCACTTTATTTCAAATACCTGGATCCGCCACTGATATCATTGATTCGTCGTTAAAAACATTTAGAATAACAATCCAAACATGATTAAAGAACAAGCACATCTAATATCCCACGATGGGATTTGCAACCGGGACCCAAAAATGGCCCCCGGTTTCAGAAAGCCACAGGGCCCCGCGGCCCCATCGTTACGCCACTGATCGTTATCAGGAGAATCAATCGAAACAGTACGTCAAAACATTCTCAACAAAACAGTTTTTTCAGAACTATCTAAGTGGTGTACCGCAAGGATTTTAAAATGTCAATATTATACTTTACCAGAGACTCCTGAAAATACCCAACCTAAACGTTAAGATATATATGACTTCTCAATATCCTTGAATATTTTCCCAATAATTTATAGATATTTATGGTCTTTACTATGCCAATTTCAGAATGTATATGATATATATATATATATATATATATATATATATGTATATATATATATATATATATTAAAGGAAGTTAGCCGTTAACACTGCTGAATAAGTATAATATAAATCATCAAAGGTACATATAGAGTGTCTAATAAGGACATGATGGAACATCGTAGGCTACCCTGTTTATTACACAATGACTTTTTATAGGACTTTTCGTTGAAAAGTATGGTAGCCTACGGTGATCCATATGTCCTTATTAGACACTGTATATGTACCTTTGACTGT
>NW_022690862.1:2544-3817 GCF_011630105.1 Anneissia japonica
CCCCAGTAGGTGCCGCGCAGTCCGCATAGTGAGTACAATTTATTGCATCTTCTCGTGTGGATATACAACCGGACTCCTTTTCTCGCTGCGGATTGAAATTACCTCACTCCGTGCACCGATAATTACCGGAAATTCGTTTTCCCGCCTGCCAGTCCTTACTCCTCCAATACCACTAGTGCGCTACGACACCCTGCCGCTTAACGTAGGCCACTTTTTAAAGAATTTTTACTCTGGAAATCCATTTAAGGGACCGATCGTGTACGACGATCCCTTTTTGCCTTTTCCGTAATAAATCACGACCGAATCACGCTATATCAGATTGTATCACTTTATTGTGAAAAGTATATTGAGGGTGGTGGCCACATAGTATTTCTCAGACCAATAGACACAAATTTGTGTTTAAGAATCTTAGAATAATGTAAAGTTAGGCCTACTTTATGTTTAAAGAAAAGTACTGTAGTATAATTATACAAAATAATATAATGAATAAATATGACAGTTGACATTTTAGTGGATTTAGAGGCATATATTAGACTGCACATGCATTCTTCGTATACCAGACGTTAGTGCTGTATTTATTGTAGCATTCATTGTTAATCATTATGCAAATTATTACGTAAGTGGCACGAGGTTTGGACGAGAATCATGACAGTTGGCCTAGTGAGAGGCCTCATTGGAAGTCACAAGAACAGTCTCTGTAAGTAAAATCTTGAAACATGTGTATATTTTGTACCTTATATGGACGTACATAACCAGTTTAATATATAATTCTATGCATTTATTGTTGAGTTACCATTGAAATTAAGGAATTAGTAGTCCGTATAATTACGATAGGTGTACCATGCAATAGCCTGTTATAGGCCTATAATACCGTATCATCATATTTCACCAGATAATTCAGTACTAACAAATATATAATGTTTTATACAATATAGACATATGACATAGGAGTTGCATTCTACTGTTCCGGTATTTCTTTTCAAAAAATTCGAATCTGTTAACCCTTTCAGTCTGCCCCATTTCTTAAGGCTGTAAAACCTGAGAAATTACATCATCTACAGTATATGTCGGGTTTTTTTTTACTGGGTGCAGGCATTTTACTTGGTCTAAATACAGGAGGTTCTCAACAGAAATACGCTTACATCACCCTCAAACAATCTCATAGAGGGCAAACATAGCTATAAAGTATGGTCAAACAGGGCGTGGTCGCGACGCCATACGACTGGAAAGGGTTAAGATTTGTTCGTCTACCGGGTTCGAGTCCCGCCATACA
>NW_022690863.1:0-1779 GCF_011630105.1 Anneissia japonica
TGCCGAAAATTCTACAATTTTTGAGAAAATTTATGTCTGCGTCTGCTTTTTTCAGCTTCTTGCTGAGTTTCTCAAACAGCCTGAGGTCTTGCTTTGTGACCGTACTGGTCTGTGTAAACTCATGTACAATACAGCTAAACTTCGGAACAGAAAGTAGTATAAAGACGAATTTAAGAGCAACAAAAATACATTTACTAGAACCAGACATGTATTTTCGTATTCAATACGACATCTTCAGTGTAACAAAACAAAAAACCGAATTCAGATATCCTGAGGTTTATATACCTTTGCCTATAACTTATGCACATTAGAGTCAATTCAATCTAAATAGGTATTTGAATACATAGTAGTGTCGTAACTTGTTGGCATGTTAAAGTTACGTAATTCCAATTCTAGTTTCTCAAACAGTCTGAGGTAAAATGCTTAGTTTAATATCGTAGATCTAATTTATTCTAAAATAGGTATTTGAATACATAGTAGTGTCGTTACTTGCACGTTAGAGTTACGTAATTCTAGTTCTAGTTCAAATGCTTAGTATAATCTCGTAACTTTGAACTTGTCTGTTAAGTTCAGGATTCTTCCATTTAATATGGAGGGATTCTTTAATTTTTAATTGATACTGTGTATTTGTTTTATCTATTATTTCAAAGCACTTTTTGTTACTCTGTGTTTTGCAATTACTGTATTTTTTTATGTGTTTGTATATATGTGAATTTTTATCCCTATGTAAATGCTCCTCTATCCTTGTTGCAAAATGGCGGGAAGTCTCTCCAATGTATGAGGCCTTACCGTTTCCACATGTGAACTGATATACAACGTTGGACTTGAGGTCATTACTAATAGGGTCTTTACTATTAAAAAAAAACAATTTTCGTTGTGCTAAATACCATTCTGATTTTATAAATTCCCGGACAAAAACTAAAATAACTCAACATAAGTCCAGTGAATGTTTTCTTCCTGAACGTTGAAGTTTTGGTGTTTCCATTCTCTAATCTTTTAACTAAAACGTCCCAAAAACTAATCTGGTTGTTTTGTTCCTTTTCAGCAGTAAATTTTATATTTGTATGTCTGGATTTTAGAAATTGCTTATGACTTGACTTACCATTGTTTAGTTAGGTTTGTAGTTAAGATAAAAGTTGTGACAGCCCCGAAACCTTGACTCAGAAATAGTTGCTAGAATTCCTTGTTCCCTTACCAATAGTTTTTGTCCGGGAATTTATAAAACCAGAATGATTAGTACTTTGTTAGACAGGATGTATAAAATTAATAATACCTGGTTTGGATTTAATGAAGATCTAAATGTCTTTAAAAATATATTGTTAACAAATAACTATCCAACAAATGTTACTGACAAAATTATTAGAAATTACCTTGATAAAAAATACAATAACGTTCAAACCAAAACTAATAGCGATGAAAAATGTTATTTCAACAGGTTACGACACTACTATGTATTAAAATACCTATTTAGAATGAATTGACTCTAATGTGCATAAGTTATAGGCAAAGGTATATAAACCTCAGGATATCTGAATTCGGTTGTTTGTTTTGTTACACTGAAGATGTCGTATTGAATACGAAGAAACATGTCTGGTTCTATTAAATGTATTTTTGTTGCTCTTAAATTCGTCTGTATACTACTTTCTGTTCGGAAGTTTGGCTGTATTGTACATCCATGAGCTTACACAGACCAGTACGTTCACAAAGCAAGACCTCAGGCTGTTTGAGAAACTCAGCAAGCATTTTATTACTATTTAGTTTCGTGCTACACGTACATGG
>NW_022690864.1:0-985 GCF_011630105.1 Anneissia japonica
CAATAATTTATTATTGATACAGTATTAAATAATTCTTTACTAACAAGCTCTTTAATTTATATACTATCTCATCCTTCGACCATAAATAATGTAGTCATATTCACAATGGTTCTGCCATTAATTTTTTTTCATTAAAAAATCTTATAAGAGAATTTTATGAATATTCATTAGATAGAACTTGATATGGAAAATTACAGGCGATCTATATAGAACATCAATTATAATAAAGTCGTCCTTATTTTGATATATGATATAATTTACTTCTGCATTGATTACTTCAGGCAAGAAATTTAATTTGTGTAGTGTACACATTTTTTTTTATAAGAACACATTTTAAAAGAACATTGAGTCTGAAATTGTCAAAAAAATTAAGAACAAATTGAGGCTGAGGTAAAATGCAAATTGAGATTTTTATAAACAAAACAAAACAAAAAAAATAGAAAAACCAACATACCTTCTGTACCTTATTTTCAGTAGGTGTGACTATGCAATACCCTCTGTTATAGAGTACAGTAATATAGGCTCTACACTGCTGTACACTAATAATTTTCCACGATGGTAAAGTGTGTATAAAACTGAGAACAAAATAAGAACATTTTGAGCCAGAAATGTGCAAAAAAATAAGAACACTGAGCCTGGGCAAAATTTTACTGGTCCTCAAAAAAAACAAAAAAAAATAATGTATTCCAACATTTCTAACCAAATAAATTAAACTGTGAATTTTAATCCACAGTGTATCACAAGCACTATTTAATACTATTTAAATATTTGATTAAAATAAACCGTGATACCACCTGGGTGTGTACCATAATTTTTTTTTTTTTTTTTTGATTTTATAGTTTTGATATATGTTGCGGAAGACAGATTTACAAGTTATCTTTTAGGTAGCTACTGTGAAGTCAGGTTTTGGTCAAATTTTGTTATCAAGGTTGTTAGGATTTTGTAGTTCATTACCAGATGATTTATTGTTGGTTGCAAAACAGCT
>NW_022690865.1:0-715 GCF_011630105.1 Anneissia japonica
GGCGAATATCAGAAAAATCTAAATTTGAAGAAAAACCAAAAACTAAAAGGGGCATTGACATTGTTGGGGGAAGGAACTAGTTCAAGATGGGCGAACACAGGTTAAAAAGATTATTGATTTACCATTGATGAAAAATACCATAGTTAATGATGAATTTCCTGGTTCTTTCACATTTAATTTTGGGTAGTGCAAATTGTCTAATGTTCCTTAGTCTATAATTATGGTCTGGCGTTGGGGTTAGGAGATGATTTAATCTGTGTTCGCTCTTCTTGATTTTCTCAAAATAGATTTTAGAGAGATATAGCAATCTGTCTTTAAGTGGAGATAGGCCTAGTAAAAGAAGAGCATTTTCGTATGACATTCCTGGAAGAATGCATTTAATAGCCCTCTTTTGAATTGTTTCAATGATTTGTTGTTGTTTGAGAGTGGTGCCAGTAAACCACAAAGGGCACGCATACTCAGGGTCTGACCTAATAACACTGCAATAATAGTGACGCAAGGTGAGGGTATTAAGGCCACATCTGCGTAATTGTTTTAAAAAGTAGATTCTTGTATTACATTTGGATACAATAGATTGAATATGGCTTTCCCATCCTAGGTCATCCTGGATCGTAACACCTAGCAATTTAGATTGACTAACATTACCAATATTATTGTTTACACTAATCATTGGATTAAACATGTAATCAGCTCACTATGAGAGTATTCCATATTA
>NW_022690866.1:0-819 GCF_011630105.1 Anneissia japonica
CTTTTAAAAAAATCGTTATTTGCTAAATTTTTTTTACTTTAATATTTGATTGGTATAGTTTTTTTTATAGTATTCTCTCTGTAAATTTAATATTTCGTGTGGGCTAGTTATTTCCACATTTATATCTGTAGTTAATTTTGTACACTGTTTTTTTTCTATTATTCATTTTTTCTAAACCTAAAAAATACTTATTACTTTTTTCTCCCTCTTCTGCCCACCTAATTCTTGATCTAACAATAATACCCTCTATAATTTTTTGGTCTAGTTCTTCTAGCTCCTGTTTAGCCTTATCTAAATCTGACATATTAATTTCACTTGGCTCTTCTGAAACTTTAATGTCTAATTTAGTTATTTTAGAATTCAATTCTTTTATTCTACTTTTTTTTATTTCTACACTGATTTTTTGAATATTGAATAGATTTTTCCCTACATTTAAATTTTATCCACTCCCATTTAACCTGATCATCTACTATAGTTGTATCTTTAATCCAACCATTTAAGCATATTTTTAATTCATTTACATAGTTAGCATCTTCTAAATATGAATTATTAAATTTCCAGTGGCCGGGCCCTCTAATATAATCTTTTTGGAGTTTAATATCAATTAAAACTGCAGAATGATCGGTTCTTATTCCAGGTAAAATATCACAATTTTTAATAAATTCTTTCAACCTGTTATTAATAAGGAAGTAATCTAGCCTACATTGTATCAATGGTTTATGTTGTCGCCAGGTGTATCTACATTGTGATGGGAGTATGTCTCTCCAGATATCAGTTAAATCAAAGACATCTGTAATTTCTCTAATTTTGTTAATCACC
>NW_022690867.1:0-1302 GCF_011630105.1 Anneissia japonica
AAAATCACTGTGTCCCACTATAGCCAATTTGGTAACCATTGGACACAATGAAAAAGAACAGGATTGTCTTGAAAAATAATAACAAAATATTTATAGTTTATCACTGTCTCCCACACAATATTTACTATTACTAGCCAAATATAAACAGTCCCTCCCCTCATCAATAAAAACAAAAGCGAAATAACGAATTGTTCTGATTAAAAAGAAAAAAAAAAAAAATAACAAAAAACTGCCCTCCCTCATCGTTTTTTTTTAAAGAGTGATAATCTAATAATTTTTTCTATGTGCTCTTAGAAGCCATTGAACACAATGAAAAAGAAAAGGATTAACTTAGAAAATATTAAAGAAGACAGTTGTACTTCATTTTTTCAGTGCCCTAAATTGGCTATAGTGGGACCATAGAGAAAATAGAACATTGTGGGACACAGTGATAAATATCTTGTTTAATATATATTTATGTATTGTTTTTCTTTAGAGGGCCTCTTCAAGTCAGCTGTACTACTGTAGTGCAGCTGTTAGAGCTACCCTCGTGAAATAAAGTTGAATAATAATAATAATAATAATAATAATAATAATTTCAAAAATAATCTTATTCTTTTTCATTGTGTCCAATGGTTACCAATGGTGAAAAAAAATAGGATTATCTTGGAAAATATTAAACAAGATATTTATAGTTTAGCACTGTGTCCCACTATAGCTAATGCAGGGCACTACAAAAATTGTAAGATCATCACCCCCCCCCCACCCCCTGCGTGAAAAAATCGGGAAATATTGATGCGGGATAAAAAAAAAATCTTTGCCGCATTAATTATTTTCACAGCATAACACAATGCAAATTTGTGACTTTTAAAAAAAATATAAATTTAATCCAGTTTTTATACAATATTTACTATTACTAGCCAAATATAAACAGTCCCTCCCTCATCAATAAAAGCTAAAGCGAAATAATCAATTGTTCGGATTTAAAAAAAAACAAAAAAAAACAAAACAAACAAACAAACAAAAAACCGCCCTCCCTCATTGATTTTCTTTTTTTTAAACAGTGATAATCTAATATTTTTTCTATGTGCTCTTAGCAGCCATTGAACACAATGAAAAAGTAAAGGATTAACTTAGAACATATTAAAGAAGACATTTGTACTTTATCACTGTATCCCACTATAGCCAATTTGGCAACCATTGGACACAATGAAAAAGAATAGGATTATCTTAGAAAATATTAAACAATATATTTATAGTTTATCACTATGTCCCACTATAGCCAATGTAGGGCACTGTAAAAATTGTTAGATCATTACACCC
>NW_022690868.1:0-1814 GCF_011630105.1 Anneissia japonica
AGGCTCCTTTGGGGGATCAACTGCATATTTTGGAACAACGTAGTTGCTTGCAGCTTGTGAAACGGCGGAGAATACACTTTGGGACTGTTGCACCTGTGAGGTGTACGTTATTCTGTCAAATTTAATGTCGTAAGCCTATTATTATTTGGGCCAATTAAAAACAATTGTGTTGCCCACGCACATTAACAATTGAATAGTTTCTCTACTTATATGTCTACCACAATGTAATTTATTTGCGCATTAGATAGGCCTACATCGAAAGCTAACTCGAATGTGCGCGCAAAATCGCTAGAAAAATAGATGCGCAGTATCGTAACTATTTCGTAATAGACCTACATCGTTTGTACTCTATACTGAGACTTGCATTACTTTGTGCAGAAATCGGTATTTTGAAAAGAAAAAAAAATATAGTGTCCAGCGTATGGGATTAGATAAACAAACTAGCCCTAGTTCAAAAGACAACACACCTTCTAAATAACCACATTCCACCAACAGAAATGATGTTAAGACGCATCATTCATCCACTTAAATCACTAAAAAAAAATGGTAAACTATAAACATCGTAAGGTATTTGACGTCCTAAAGTCAAAACCATAAAAAACTGTCTTCAAAGCCTGACCGACCCGAAATCTAAAAAAAATATATGTAAGGTCGGCTGTTAATGTTATTCCTTATTTTTCGATTTTTTCCCCGAGGAGTCCGAAATACTAGTATGATGTATGGAAATAGCCATATTCATACTTCAATCAATAAAATTGTATTTAAAAAATTAAAAAAAAAAAGAAAAAGAGTTAAATTAATATCATAAATTCATCTCACAGAGTAGCGTTGCCATGGAATCAACAATGTCTGATGCATTCTTCGATTCCAAGAAAAATATATTGACCATTCGGTGCTTACAAGGGAACAAACTAAATATCGAAGATGCACAGTCGCCGTTGGAAATAGACCCACTGAAGGGAAACCTGGTTGACATTGAGAAGATTGCCATGAAAACGCCTGATGAAAATGACGAACGTGGGACTTGGAGCGGCAAATTGGATTTTATTCTTTCTTGCATTAGTTATGCCGTCGGGCTTGGAAATGTTTGGCGATTCCCGTTCCTGTGCTACGAGAATGGGGGAGGTATGTACGAACTTTTTTCGGCCTGAGCGTTCAATAAGCCTAATGTTATGTTTTTGTTATTAAATTTAATACGAGAGTATCCGAATCCCAGTCAATTTTTATAACCACAATGAATATGGATTTATAATAATGATCCTCTAAAATACATAAGGGAAAAATATTGTACTATATTGTGAAAGGAGCTGACTGGTTAAGATACATGACTTTAAGTATCAATGCCCTTTGCTGACCATTACTTACGTTTACGAGCATCTGTTTTTTCCGACCGATTTTCTGGGAAAATTGCAGTATGTTTGCCATGCCTCACGCAAAACTGGCCAAGTGATATTTGATTTTTGAATAACGTATTTTACAATTTTATATTTTTGTTCTGGTACATGTTTCGTTGATGCCATTTCATTTAAATAAATTAAATTTCAATTGAATTCTCTCCGAAGTAGATTATGATGTTTTTCATTTTTCCTTTGTGCTCTAGAGCTGCAATACTCTTATGAAATTAAACAAGTCTGCAATAAACTGTTATATCCACAGGTGCATTTCTTATCCCCTATGTGATCATACTATGCCTGGCTGGTCTGCCTCTCTTCTTTCTCGAGTTGAGTCTCGGACAGTTCGCTAGCCTGGGATGTGTGAACGTGTGGAGAATTTGTCCCTTATTAAAAGGTAAGAATATCGTCGTTAAAATCAAC
>NW_022690870.1:0-909 GCF_011630105.1 Anneissia japonica
GGTCAGATGATTTTATCATTCTTATTGTGAAATCAAAGACATAGGCTAGACAATATATTGACATTGTTGCATTTCAAAGACTCCAGTTATGCCTAATACTAGGCCAGGCACTAAATAGGCTTCCCTTGCCATGGTGAATTGACATGTTTTTTTGTCTTGCCTGGTCTTGCCTAGTCTTTTTATTTCATTATTCCTTTATATAGGCCTAGGCCTAATTATCAGTATTACTTAGTTAGGATACTTAATTAGTCATTCAATAATCGAACTGACTGAAAACATACAATACAAAATGCGATTCCAAACTCCGAAATGGTCCTAGGCCTACACCGACTAGCTTATTAGGACTTACTCTTAGGCAGACTAGGGTAGCGAGGGGAACTAGCCTAGCCAGGAGCAAGTGTGGCCTTTAGTTAGCTTAGGCCTACCTAGGCCCCAGTTTCATGAAAATTAAATATAGGCCTATATTATAATAATTCTGTCTGTTTTTCTCTCCAGAACACAGTGTAGTGACGACCCCCGTACGTTCGTATCCCGATCTACGCAGGAGGACATGACCTCAAGGTCAGCTCATCTGCATAACCCACAGCCGGGTGTGCTGCATAGCCGACCAGGGGTACCTGGTGAGATATAGTCACTCGTACACCGGACTTCATGCTGAGAGCATTACTATACCAAACGATAGGTTTCTATGGTGTATCTGGTGTCCGGGTCTTTGCAAGAGTGCTACCATTTGAGTACTATTGTGTTTATATGTTGGAGTATTGTCGCCTTAGGAATACATCCTATTGGATAAAGGTAAGCTCCACTCGGTACCTTTTATATCACAGTATATATAGGCGATAAGTACTACATTGGCGCTGCGAGCAAAAGGCTTGTAGACATTGCTTGTTTTTTAGTGCCTATGTAGGA
>NW_022690871.1:0-812 GCF_011630105.1 Anneissia japonica
ACGGATAACGACCTTGTTAAGCAGTGTCGTAACTTCTTGAACGATTTCGATTTGAAAAAATAAAATTAAAAAAAAAAAACAAACAAACAAATATTTGAGTTTCCATTTTCTGTTTATTTGTTGTCTTGTGAGCAATGGAGAAGTATGACTTGACAAAACATATTTTCAACGGTACGTTCGGCAGCGTGTTTGCCGGCGTAAGGCGTTCGGATCAACTTCCGGTTGCAGTTAAAAAGGTGAAAACGACGTGCAAGTCGTACCTCTCGGACAAGCACGGCAGAATGGTTATCAGGGAGGTCCATTTTCTCGAGCTTGCTTCCGATATCGAGAACTGCATCCGTCTGCTAGAGTGGAAGCACGTGGGTCCGCACCATTTGTTGGTGATGGAAAGGCCGCTGAATTGTTCGGACCTGCATCAGGTGATAGAGGAATTCGGCATATTGGCCGAGAACAGGATACGCCTCATCTTCCGGCAGACGGTTCGGGCGTGCATCGTATGCGCCGAAAAGAGATTCGTGCACGGTGACATCAAACCGGAAAACATCCTCGTGGACCTGGACAGATGGGACGCCAAACTCATCGACTTCGGATTCTCCCGATACTTCGACGACGATCGTCCGTTCTTTTACCTCGAAGGTACGACCGATTACCTTCCACCCGAGTGGGAACGAGAAGGCTGCGTGCGTTCCCTTCCGGCCACCGTTTGGTCGTTGGGCCTCGTCCTGTTCGAGATGTGCACGTTCGTGAACGTGAGCGCACGCAAGCCGTCCGACATCGAGAACGTCACCGACGACGTTCTTCGGTCTCTTCTG
>NW_022690872.1:0-902 GCF_011630105.1 Anneissia japonica
GCAAGACCTGAAAGCTTGAACTGTACAATGATATCTTCTTTGACCTAATAGTGTTAGGTCAAACTATATAATATAACTAACAATGTAATCTAAGTGTATAGTTAGACAATGTGTACCACCGTTTACATGTTTCCTCAATTACATAATAATAAATAATAATAATAATAATAGTTGGATTTGTAGAGCGCATCATGCGAAAAAGCCTCTATGCGCTTGGTGATTGAGCTCTTTGAGCTCTATTATATCTATTATATGTATATGTACTTTTTTACTTGTTTGTTCACCTTGTTTGCTTTTTCTTTTTTTATTCTTGCTTTCTTGTCAACGTCTTCTCTCATACAAATTTAAATATAAACGATAATGAATTTTTGTATCTTTCATTCTCTAATCAACCATCTACGATTGTAATGACTCAAATTTTAATACTTCTGAATATACTTTTAATCCCTTTGTTGATAATGATGAAAGATATGATGATCAGGCTGATATGTTAATTGATCACCTTAACACAAGATCTACTACACTTGATGAATGTAAATACTATAATATAACTGAACTTAACACACTGCATGCTACGCTAAAACAATTCTCTATTACATATAAACATTCGGAGACTTGTCAACAAAATAGATGCATTTGAAAAGCTCCTAAATTCAATTCATACTAAGTTCTCAGTAATCGGGCTATCGGAGACCTGGCTAAACGATAACAAACCGTTGCCGTTTTTACATGATTATACCTTTTTCGCAAGTAATAGACAATCACACGTAGGAGGAGGGGTGGGATTATTCATTCGTAACGAATTTAATGTTCGTATTCGCCCTGATCTTGCCCTCACGAAAGAATTTGGTGATTCTATATTTATTGAAATAATACTTAATACAAAGAAAAACATAATTATT
>NW_022690873.1:0-1982 GCF_011630105.1 Anneissia japonica
AGTCAGGATTTACTAACTTGTACTCGTGTGTTTGTTCGTAGAGATTCCGTTCGTAAACCATTACAACATCCTTACAAGTTTGGACTATAGGCCTAATATAGTATACTGTAGGTGCTTTTTGATTACAAGGCTTAGGCTAAGTTAATTAATGGCGAAATTATATATGGTTATTTATAATTATTGTTATTATTATTTAATATTAATTACATTACAAAGCTTAGGCGAAGTTCATTAATGCCGGAGTGATATATATTTAATTTATTATATTTAATATTTTTTTACTCAGTGTGCCATTTTAATTTCATGTTTTAAATTTTTTTTCAAAATTTCAGTCAATGGCATGCGAAACATGACTGTTGTGTCAGGCCTAGGGGCCTAGTCTGGCGGAAGGTGGTGGGGAGGGGGCTAGCAGGTAGGACCTAACTCAGCTTGGAACTAGGCCGTTCCACTAGGCCCATTATTTAGCCTCTTTTGCTCTAGCCTTTGATAGATGTACCTATTTACCACTGGTACTACTATAGAAGGGGGTACTAGCTGTTGTTGTTGTAGTAGTACATTTGATAACAAACATACAAGTAGCTCACAGTTAGTTACAGACGTAGCCTACATCCCATAAATCGGTAATACTTTAGGCCTGCCGTAGGTAAATAAAGAACAGTACAGTAAAGGTAATAGAATACTCGAGCGTCACGACATTGCGAAGTGCCTGCTCTTGTTCGTATATCAAACTCTAGCCTGGGTTCCAGGCCCTAATTTTAGGTTACTCACTCTTTATTGCACTTAGTGCGCGCCATACCTAATGTAATTGGCGTCCCATACTCGATTTCTTTTTTTTTTCGAATTATTCCGTCTGTCTCTCATAGCTGTCTCTAAATTAACTTTCTCGTTGGTGGCGCTGTCTAGAATGAGAAAAATAATAAAAATAAGAGACTTGTGGCAAGTCTAATCAAACTCGAGTCCAATCAAATCCGAGATGACCCGAGTAGAATTTCATTATATTTGTTATTGTAACAAACATGGTGTCAGAAGTGGTAAATTACATCAAATGGATTAGATGAAATTACAAAGAAGAAGCTACCACGAGGTAGAATCTCACAAATCAACACAGTTGACAAGAAAACGAAGTTCGCAGTGACTATTTTTACGATGAGTCGTGAAGATAGTTTCCAATGCTATTCTTACGACGATCGCTAGCGCATGCGCGATAGCGTCCCTCGTCGCGGTGGAAAATAAACAAGTCTTGAACTGAGCAGTAGTGTTTTGCTGCAGTGACATCTCGGTGCTGGCGACTCGCTGCTGGCGATGACTCGCTGCTGGCGAATCGATCTGCGCATGTGTTTAAAATGGTATTTACTTCCGAAAACATGCCTGCTGCACGCGGTAGGTTTGTATTTTGTTTTTCAATGAATGAAATTCAACTTTTAAGATGTCTTTCTAGACCTACTTACATTATCATTATAGAATATTGTATATTAACTCTAAAATATAACACAAAGTCAATTTTATATAGGTCTAACATATGTAGGGCTACGGAACGATGTAGTGTACACTGTAGGTAGGCCGTATAGCCTAGGGCCTAGCCTAAGCTGGCTCGGGCTAGCAAAGGCCCTAACTCTACTATTATTCGGCTGGCATTGGCCTAGGCCTACTACTAGCCAACTAATGGGACAGTCCCACACACTTTTCTAATGCCAATGGGTCGACAAAAAATGGGTCCAAATTTAATGCAGTTTCATGCATAAATCAAATGAGTCCTCATTTTGAAAAATGGGTCCAAATTTCTTATATTTAGCCTAAAATGGGTAAAATTTTATAAAAATGGGTCCAGATTTTTCATATTTTTCCGTAAAATGGTTTACTTTTAATAAAAGGGGTCTACATTATTTGAATTTACGCGAACAGTGGGTCCACCCTGTACTGATATTGTACCTGTTAATAGCATTTGTGGTATGTCCTGAACAGATTCTATGTTTCGTTCTTTA